>NC_012871.2:35687645-35714984 GCF_000003195.3 Sorghum bicolor
AAGATTAGCACTATATCCGAACAGACCAAATCGAGCCTCCACTTGAGCCTCTTCAACTGCGAGTACCATCGGGTGCGTCTAAAATGGTTTCTTAGCCTATGGTGCATTAGGCGTAAACCGTGCACATATCTTCTACCAAAACTAACACTGTCTCTAAACAAACCGAAGCAAGATTCTATATGACACACATCATCAAGGAGTTATATCAGGTGCGTCCTAATTGATTTCTGAGCATATTGTATGTTCTATGCAAACCGTACATCTATCTTGCATCAAGATTAGCACTATCTCCAAACAGACCAAACCGAGCTTTCACTTGAGCCCCTTGACCTACGAGGACCATCGGGTGTGTCCAAAATGGTTTCTTATCCTATGGTGCATTAGATGCAAACTGTGCACCAATCTTGCACGGAAACTAACACTGTCTCTAAACGGACCAAAGTGAGATTCCATATGACATATGTCATCTAGGAGTTCCATCTAGTGCGTCCAAATTGATTTTTGAGCATATGGTATGTTCCATGCAAATCGTGCACCTATCTTGCATCAAGATTAGCACTATCTCTAAACAGACAGAACCGAGCCTCCACTAGAGCCTCTTCACCTAGGAGTACCAACAGGTGCTTCCAAAATGGTTTCTTAGACTTTGGTGCATTAGGCGCAAACAGTGCACATATCTTGCACCGAAACTAATACTATCTCTAAGCACACCAAAGCGAGGTTCCATATGACACACGTCATCAAGGAGTTCTATCGGGTGTGTCCAAATTAATTTCTAAGCATATGGTACGTTCCATGCGGACCGTGCTTGTATCTTGCATCAAGATTAGCACTATCTCCAAATAGATCAAACCGAGCTTTCACTTGAGCCTTTTAACTAGGAGTACCATCGGGTGTGTCCAAAATGGTTTCTTAGCCTATGCTGCATTATGTGCAAACCTTGCACCTATCTTGCACCGAAACTAACACTATCTCCAAACAGACCAAAGCAAGATTTTGTATGACACACGTCATCTAGGAGTTCCATCATGTGCGTCCAGATTGATTTCCAAGCATTTGGTATGTTCCATGCAAACCGTGCACCTATCTTGCATCAAGATTAGCACTATCTCCAAACAGACTGAACCGAGCTTCCACTTGAGCCCCTTCACCTAGGAGTACCAACAAGTGTGTCCAAAATGGTTTCTTAGACTATGGTGCATTAGGTGCAAACTGTGCACCTATCTTGCACCAAAACTAACAATGTCTCTAAATCGACCAAAGCGAGATTCCATATGACACACGTCATCAAGGAGTTCCATCGGGTGCATCCAAATTGATTTCCAAGCATATGGTATGTTCCATGCAAACCATGCACCTACCTTGCAGAAAGATTAGCACTACCTCCAAACTGATCGAACCAAGCTTCCACTTGAGCCTCTTCACCCAGGAGTACCAAATAGTGCATCCAAAATGGTTTCTTAGACTATGGTGCATTAGGTGCAAACTGTGCACCTATCTTGCACTAAAACTTACAATGTCTACAAACGGACCGAAGCAAGATTCCATATGACACACGTCATCTAGGAGTTCCATCGGGTGCGTCCAAACTGATTTCTAAGCATATGGTATGTTCCTTGCAAATCATGCACCTATCTTGCATCAAGATTAGCACTATCTCCAAATAGATCAAACCGAGCTTCCACTTGAGCCTCTTCACCGAAGTACCAACAGGTGCTTCCAAAATTGTTTCTTAGACTATGGTGCATTAGGCGCAAACCATGCACATATCTTGCACCGAAACTAACACTGCTTCCAAATAGACCAAAACGAGATTCCATATGACACACGTCATCGAGGAGTTCCATCGGGTGCATCCAAATTGATTTTCCAAGCATATGGTATGTTCCATGCAAACCATGCACCTATCTTGCATCAAGATTAGCACTATCTCCAAACAGACCAAACTGAGCTTCCACTTGAGCCTCTTCATCTAGGAGTACAAACAGGTGCGTCAAAAATGGTTTCTTAGACTATGGTGCATTTGGCACAAACTATGCACCTATCTTGCACCAAAACTAACATTATCTCCAAACCGACCGAAACGAGATTCCATATGACACACGTCATCTAGGAGTTCCATTGGGTGCGTCCAAATAGATTTCCTAACATGATATGCTCACGCCTAGGGATAGCGTGAGACAAGTCGTTGTGGCCCGATCTTCTCGTAGGATTCGCGAACTTGATAACTTGTCGCTGCGTGACCTGGTGAAGAGGCAGTGCACCGCGAGGCTGTCCACGCGACGAACTACCGAGACAATCACCCTTCCACGTACCGACGAACAGCCCACGCAATCACGCCGTATAGACGTGAAGGCACAAACTGGATGAACCGCAGTTCGGCGTTCTACAACTCCCTCAGGAATCGAAAGAACAAGTTTTGCAAGCCTCTCAAGACTCACGCATAAACAAAACTCCACGAGTTTGTGTATTCTGAATTTTAACCAAGCAAGATGTGTCCTTTCATTGTCTAGTACAAGAGATATATATAGATAGGGGCGTTCAGCTTTGAATACATGACAGCATGCACATCCACTAGTGGATTTCGTGGCTGGTTCGCGCGTCTTCTCAGCTTCTGGCAGCAGTTACTAAAATGAGCATAACTCTTTATTGGGAAGTCTAAATAATGAACCGTTTGATGGGCTGCAACATAGACTTAAAGATGCTTTCATCCATCTGTAGAATGCCACGTAACTCCTTGTATTCTGTCCGTGGTGATGCTTGGAATTTGTACCATGGGTCAGCCATCTAGCTTCTGGTTGCCTTCTCATGCAGAAGTAATGAACCACCATTTTATTTATGCACACGATAGGCTTCTTGGTTCAGATGTCCAAAGGCTTGAATCCATCTTCATCCCATGCTGGTTCATACCCTCCATCATTCCTAAGGACATTGAAACAAGAACTCAAAAGTATAGGATCATTCAACATAAACTGATTATTAAACATAAGGTTAGCGTTCACCTGAGAATGAATTTCCTTCTCCAATTGTTTAGCTCTACTTCTTGTAATTGGACCACTTATATCAAGTGGAGTTTCATTTGAAGATGAATGAATGCTAGGGATGTCCTCATCAGCCTCCCCCTCTTGAGAAGGAGTCGTCCTCGACTCAGGCTCACCAACAAATGGAAGCAAGTCTTTGACATTGAATGTTGGACTAACATTGGAATATTCAGGTGGCAGCTCAATTTTGTATGCATTATCATTTATCTTTTTTAGAACCTTGAATGGACCATCACCTCTAGGTGATAACTTACTCTTACGTTGTTGGGGAAATCGATCCTTGCGTAGATGCAACCACACGAGGTCACCGGGCTGAAATGTAACCTTCTTCTTACCTTTGTTCGCTTGCTTTGCATATTGTGCTGATTTCTTCTCAATATTTCTTCTTGTCTCATCATGTAGCTTCTTGATAAAGTTGGATCTCTTCGCTGCATCCAAGTTAACTTGTTCCTGTAATGGTAAAGGCAAAAGATCCATGGGAGTATGTGGCTTAAAACCATAAACAATTTCAAATGGACAAAAATTTGTTGTGGAATGTAGTGCCCTATTATAAGCAAATTCGACATGTGGAAGACATTCTTCCCACTGCTTCAAATTCTTTTTTAGCACGGCACGCAGCATGGTGGACAGGGTACGGTTGACAACTTCAGTTTGCCCATCCGTTTGTGGGTGACAAGTGGTGGAAAATAACAACTTCGTGCCAAGTTTAGCCCATAATGTCTTCCAAAAATAGCTCAGGAATTTTGTATCTCGGTCTGAAACAATAGTCTTTGGCACTCCATGTAAACGAACAATCTCCCTGAAAAACAAATCAGCAACGTGTGAAGCATCATCGCTCTTGTGACATGGAATAAAATGTGCCATTTTTGAGAAGCGATCAACAATAACGAAGATAGAGTCCCTCCCCCTCTGAGACCTTGGTAATCCCAGAATAAAATCCATGGATATATCTTCCCAAGGTACAGTTGGGATTGGTAATGGAGTATAGAGACCATGGGGATTAAGGCGGGACTTAGCTTTCAAGCAGATTATGCAGCGCTCGACATGTCGTTGAACATCACGTCGCATATGTGGCCAAAAGAAATGATCAGAGAGCATGTCCAATGTCTTTTTGATGCCAAAATGACCAGCTAAGCCACCAGCATGTGCTTCCTGTAAAAGAACTTGACGAATCGAGCAGGCTGGAATGCATAGTTTGTTAGTTCGAAATAAAAAATCATCATGTACATAATACTTGTCCCAGCCTTTTCCAGCAATGCAATGAGAGAAAGGTTCTTTAAAATCAGAATCAGTTGCATAGAGTGTTTTAATGGATTCCAAACCAAGCACTTTTGTATCTAATTGTGTAACCAAACCACACCTTCTTGACAAAGCATCTGCAACATTGTTATCTTTACCACGCTTATGTTTAACAACATACGGAAATGTTTCTATGAACTCGATCCATTTAGCATGTCTACGATTCAGTTTGCCTTGACTTTTTAAATATTTCAAAGCTTCATGATCAGAATGGATGACAAATTCTTTAGGTAACAAATAATGTTGCCAAACTTCCAAAACTCGAACTAAGGCATAAAGCTCTTTATCATAGACAGAATAATTCAGATGTGGACCATTTAACTTTTCAGAAAAGTAGGCAATAGGTTTACCTTCTTGAAGTAGCACACCTCCAATGCCAATACCACTTGCATCACATTCAATCTCAAAAGTCTTACCGAAGTTAGGTAGCTGCAGCAGTGGTGCTTCACAAAGCTTTCTTTTTAACTCTACAAAGGCTTGCTCTTGGTCATCTCCCCATTTGAATGGAACATCCTTCTTTGTCAAGTTGTTAAGTGGTGCAGCGATCGTGCTGAAATCTTTAACAAATCGTCGATAGAAACCTGCAAGACCATGCAAACTTCGAATTTGGCTCACATTTGTAGGAGTAGGCCAATCCTTTATTGCCTTAACCTTCTCTTCATCAACCTGGATGCCATCTGCAGTCACAACAAAACCAAGAAAAACAACACGATCTGTGCAAAATGTGCACTTAGCAATGTTGGCATACAATTTCTCTTCCCTCAAAACAGCAAGTACTTGATGGATATGATCAAGATGTTCATCAAATGATTTGCTATAGATCAGAATATCATCAAAATAAACAACTACAAACTTGCCAATGAAAGCTCGTAAAACATGATTCATTAAGCGCATAAAAGTTGAAGGAGCATTTGTCAAGCCAAAGGGCATCACAAGCCATTCATACAAGCCAAATTTGGTTGTAAATGCTGTCTTCCATTCATCACCAATTTTCATGCGAATTTGGTGATAGCCACTGCGTAAATCAATCTTGGTGAAAATAGTTGAGCCGCTCAATTCATCTAACATGTCATCAAGCCTAGGAATGGGATGGCGATATCGTACAGTTATAGCATTAATGGCACGACAATCGACACACATGCGCCAAGATCCATCTTTCTTAGGGACCAAAAGTACTGGAACAGCACAAGGTGATAGAGATTCACGAACATACCCTTTGTCCAAAAGCTCTTTTACCTGTCGCTGAATTTCTTTGGTTTCTTCAGGATTAGCACGGTAGGCTGGACGATTGGGAAGAGAAGCTCCAGGTACCAAATCGATTTGATGCTCAATACCACGGAGTGGAGGAAGGCCAGCTGGTACCTCATCAGGAAAAACATCTTCAAAGTCCTGTAAGAGATCAAGAACAGCACTAGGCAGCGATGAAGGTAAATCGTTAGTTGAAAGTAGGACCTCCTTGTGCAAGAGCACAAAGAATGGGGCTGTGGTGTTCCTCACTTCTCTCAAATCACTCCTGCTCACAAATAAGCACTCATTTTGGTGGTGTTGTTTTGTAGTGGAAAGAGGCTTTATGTGGCTAGATTGGTTAGAAGTCTCTCCCTTACTAGTGTTGGCAGCCTCACTCAATTTTCTTTTGTCAGATTCTTCTTTTTTCATGCGAGCCACATCTGAAGCATAGATCTCTTCTGGAGATAATGGAACAAGAACCACCTTCTTGTCGTTGTGGATGAAAGTATACTTGTTAGACCGCCCAAAGTGCACCGAATCCACATCAAACTGCCATGGACGACCCAACAGCAAATGGCATGCTTGCATGGGTACAATATCACAATCAACCTCACCATGATAGTCACCAATGGAGAAAGACAAACGAACCATGGATGAGACCTTCACTGTCCCTGAATTATTCAGCCACTGCATATGGTAAGGGTGTGGATGGCGGCGTGTTGGTAGGCCAAGCTTCTCAACAAGCAAGACACTAACAATATTATTGCAGCTCCCACCATCTATGATGAAACGACACACTTGACCTTTCACTTTGCATCGGGACTGAAACAAATTATGACGTTGTCCTTGTTCAGCAGCAACAAACTGAGTGGAAAGAACTCTTCTAACCACCAAATAAGGAGATGATCTATTCATTTTAGAAGGCTCCAAATCAGGAAAATCAGCAAGCAACTCATCAAAATCAGCACTAGTAATCTCATTAGAATATGGAGAAATAACATCTTCTATCATGTCACTGGGAGCAAAAGTTAGAATAGGTTGAATAGCTAAACAATTCAGACCTAGCTCAAAAGTACCATCCTCAGCTGAATACTCACAAGTGTCAAGAGTATGATCTGCAAAGACATTGTGAAACTCGTCCTCCTCTTCACTTTGTGAATCATATGAACCATCAGCAAGGGCAATAATCGTATGACGATTCGGACATTCAGCTTGCTTATGCCCATGACCACCACACTTAAAACACTCAATCTTGCTTGTATGCCTTGGGGCTGCAGTAGCAGAGGAGCTGGACTGAGTAGAGCTTACAGCTTTGCCTTTGGAATCAAAATGTTTGGAAGAAGTTGCACGAGATGAAGGTGTGTGCACCCCTGACCCGTGCTGCTGTGACTGGCGCCATGAAGTAGCACTATTATGAGCTGAAAATGAAGCACGATCTTTATAAGATCCAGCAAGTTGTCGTTCTGCCCTTTTTGCAAAATGTACCAACTCAGTGAGACATGTGTACTTTGTCATATCCACTTTATCAGCAATGGGCTTATTGAGGCCAACCAGAAATCGAGCCATTGTGGATTCCTCATCTTCAGTTATCCCTGTACGAAGTAAACACATTTCCAATTCTTGAAAATATTCATCAACAGTACGAGTACCTTGCACAAGACGTTTTAGCTTCAAATGTAGATCACGAGAGTAATATGCAGGAACAAAACGACGTCGCATTTCCCTCTTCATGTCTTCCCAAGTAATACGATCATGTCCAGCGCGTCGGAGTTCAGTACACACTTGATTCCACCAAGTGATTGCATAGCCTGAAAACTCAATTGCAGCAAGCTTTGCTTTCTTGACAGGAGGATAAGGATACAAATCAAAGATCTGTTCAACCTTAGTCTCCCACTCAAAATAATCATCAGCACTTTCTTTTCCATTAAATTTTGGAATAGACACTTTCACTTTGCTTAAACCATCATCATCAAGGCGACGGTGGCGGTCACGATAACCACGATGGCCACCATGGCGATGATCATCCATGTCAGACAACATATCATCATCACCATCATAATCTCGTCCACCTCGAACAGGAATGCGCCGAGCACGACCAAAATTAAGAAGACCATGACCACGCCCGCCACGTCCACGACCAGCGGGACGACGCGGTGGCTCATCCTCCTCGTCAATATCATCATCCTCATTTGGTGGCGGTTCTCGACGTGGTATGTTCAATTGGAGAGTTTGGAGCTGCTGCACCAAATCATTCATTTGTGTACGCAACTCCTGAAATTCCTCCACCGAAACAGCGGCACCATCTCCACGTCCTGCCATGTTAGTAGAGGAGAAAAAAAAAGGACAATATATATGTGGAATCACTCCCTCACCACTTACAAAACAAGTTCTTTCTCTCCCTGAAAAGAGCAAGAACCGGGGCTGCGATCTGTAGGGAAGAGTAATTGTAACAGCGACGACGGTGCAACAACTCACGGTGCTTTAAGTGGAGCTTGGTGGGGTAATATGTTAGTGGAATGCACTGAAATGTAGTGATGCAAAACCAAATAATAATCCAAGAACAGAAGTTGCTGAATATAAAGGAAAGGATGCACAAAGAAAGGAATGAGATGTAGTAAGTGGATAGATGATCACCAATTTGCACCAACCGAAAACTTGTTGCTGCCCAAACCCCTTTTTGGTGTGCTGCACACAGTTCTCTTTTTGTTTTTCTTTTTTTTTTCTTGCTTTTCTTTTTTTTTTTTGGAACAAAAACTCGTTTTCAGTCCTTCTTTTGACCCATAGACATCTTTTCTTTTAACCTCTGTGTCAAACGCAGCACAACTTTCAACTAAAGGGGATCACTAAGATGGATGGTGCAGCACAAAAACAAGAAACTGCGGTGGGGAATATGTGGCGGTTAGAAAACAAGGGTGGGATGGGTGGGTATTTTTTTTTGTTTATATATACGCAGCAAGCAATGATGATCAGATCAAGGGTGGGATGGATGGGTACATGCAGCAAGCAATTTGATGATTAGAACAAAGATAATAACTAGAACAATGTGGAAAAGAAAAATTCAGCAACTAGACAAATATTAAAGGATTAAAACTCGATAAAGCAAACTACAAAATCAGTAGCACATATGAATTTGGGCTGTAGGTTTTCTTTTTGGCTCTCAGTGGACAGTAGGTATTTAAACTCTATCCTACCAAAATCAAGAACAATCCTACCGAGGAAACGAAGGTTTTGGTACCAGATGATATGCTCACGCCTAGGGATAGCGTGAGACAAGTCGTTGTGGCCCGATCTTCTCGTAGGATTCGCGAACTTGATAACTTGTCGCTGCGTGACCTGGTGAAGAGGCAGTGCACCGCGAGGCTGTCCACGCGACGAACTACCGAGACAATCACCCTTCCACGTACCGACGAACAGCCCACGCAATCACGCCGTATAGACGTGAAGGCACAAACTGGATGAACCGCAGTTCGGCGTTCTACAACTCCCTCAGGAATCGAAAGAACAAGTTTTGCAAGCCTCTCAAGACTCACGCATAAACAAAACTCCACGAGTTTGTGTATTCTGAATTTTAACCAAGCAAGATGTGTCCTTTCATTGTCTAGTACAAGAGATATATATAGATAGGGGCGTTCAGCTTTGAATACATGACAGCATGCACATCCACTAGTGGATTTCGTGGCTGGTTCGCGCGTCTTCTCAGCTTCTGGCAGCAGTTACTAAAATGAGCATAACTCTTTATTGGGAAGTCTAAATAATGAACCGTTTGATGGGCTGCAACATAGACTTAAAGATGCTTTCATCCATCTGTAGAATGCCACGTAACTCCTTGTATTCTGTCCGTGGTGATGCTTGGAATTTGTACCATGGGTCAGCCATCTAGCTTCTGGTTGCCTTCTCATGCAGAAGTAATGAACCACCATTTTATTTATGCACACGATAGGCTTCTTGGTTCAGATGTCCAAAGGCTTGAATCCATCTTCATCCCATGCTGGTTCATACCCTCCATCATTCCTAAGGACATTGAAACAAGAACTCAAAAGTATAGGATCATTCAACATAAACTGATTATTAAACATAAGGTTAGCGTTCACCTGAGAATGAATTTCCTTCTCCAATTGTTTAGCTCTACTTCTTGTAATTGGACCACTTATATCAAGTGGAGTTTCATTTGAAGATGAATGAATGCTAGGGATGTCCTCATCATAACATTTGTTACGTTGCATGCAAACTGTGCAACTATCTTGCATCAAGATTAGCACTATATCCGAACAGACCAAATCGAGCCTCCACTTGAGCCTCTTCAACTACGAGTACCATCGGGTGCGTCTAAAATGGTTTCTTAGCCTATGGTGCATTAGGCGTAAACCGTGCACATATCTTCTACCAAAACTAACACTGTCTCTAAACGAACCGAAGCAAGATTCCATATGACACACATCATCAAGGAGTTATATCAGGTGCGTCCTAATTGATTTCTGAGCATATTGTATGTTCTATGCAAACCGTACATCTATCTTGCATCAAGATTAGCACTATCTCCAAACAGACCAAACCGAGCTTTCACTTGAGCCCCTTGACCTAGGAGGACCATCGGGTGTGTCCAAAATGGTTTCTTATCCGATGGTGCATTAGATGCAAACTGTGCACCAATCTTGCACGGAAACTAACACTGTCTCTAAACGGACCAAAGTGAGATTCCATATGACATGTCATCTTGGAGTTCCATCTGGTGCGTCCAAATTGATTTTTGAGCATATGGTATGTTCCATGCAAATCGTGCAGCTATCTTGCATCAAGATTAGCACGATCTCTAAACAGATAGAACCGAGCCTCCACTAGAGCCTCTTCACCTAGGAGTACCGACAGGTGCTTCAAAAATGGTTTCTTAGACTTTGGTGCATTAGGCGCAAACAGTGCACATATCTTGCACCGAAACTAATACTATCTCTAAGCACACCAAAGCGAGGTTCCATATGACACACGTCATCAAGGACTTCTATCGGGTGTGTCCAAATTAATTTCTAAGCATATGGTACGTTCCATGCAGACCGTGCTTCTATCTTGCATCAAGATTAGCACTATCTCCAAATAGATCAAACCGAGCTTTCACTTGAGCCTTTTAACTAGGAGTACCATCGGGTGTGTCCAAAATGGTTTCTTAGCCTATGCTGCATTATGTGCAAACCTTGCACCTATCTTGCACCGAAACTAACACTGTCTCCAAATAGACCAAAGCAAGATTTTGTATGACACACGTCATCTAGGAGTTCCATCATGTGCGTCCAGATTGATTTCCAAGCATTTGGTATGTTTCATGCAAACCGTGCACCTATCTTGCATCAAGATTAGCACTATCTCCAAACAGACCGAACCGAGCATCCACTTGAGCCCCTTCACCAAGGAGTACCAACAAGTGTGTCCAAAATAGTTTCTTAGACTATGGTGCTTTAGGTGCAAACTGTGCACCTATCTTGCACCGAAACTAACACTATTTCTAAACAGACCAAAGCGAGATTCCATATGACACGCGTCATCAAGGAGTTCCATCGGGTGCATCCAAATTGATTTCCAAGCATATGGTATGTTCCATGCAAACCGTGCACCTATCTTGCATCAAGATTAGCACTATCTCCAAACAGACCGAACCGAGCTTCCACTTGAGCCTCTTCATCTTGGAGTACAAACAGGTGTGTCAAAAATGGTTTCTTAGACTATGGTGCATTAGGCACAAACTATGCACCTATCTTGCACCGAAACTAACATTGTCTCCAAACAGATCGAAGCGAGATTCCATATGACACACATCATCTAGGAGTTCCATTGGGTGCGTCCAAATTGATTTCCTAACATATGGTACGTTGCATGCAAACTGTGCAACTATCTTGCATCAAGATTAGCACTATATCCGAACAGACCAAATCGAGCCTCCACTTGAGCCTCTTCAACTACGAGTACCATCGGGTGCGTCTAAAATGGTTTCTTAGCCTATGGTGCATTAGGCGTAAACCGTGCATATATCTTCTACCAAAACTAACACTTTCTCTAAACGAACCGAAGCAAGATTCCATATGACACACATCATCAAGGAGTTATCAGGTGCGTCCTAATTGATTTCTGGGGATATCGTATGTTCCACGCAAACCGTGCATCTATGTTGCATCAAGATTAGCACTATCTCCAAACAGACCAAACTGAGCTTTCACTTGAGCCCCTTGACCTAGGAGTACCATCGGGTGCGTCCAAAATGGTTTCTTATAGTATGGTGCATTAGGTGCAAACTGTGCACCTATCTTACACAGAAACTAACACTGTCTCTAAACGGACTGAAGTGAGATTCCATATGACACGTGTCATCTAGGAGTTCCATCTGGTGCGTCCAAATTGATTTCTGAGCATATGGTATGTTCTATGCAAATCGTGTACCTATCTTGCATCAAGATTAGCACTATCTCTAAACAGACCGAACCGAGCCTCCACTTGAGCCTCTTCACCTAGGAGTACTAACAGGTGCTTCCAAAATGGTTTCTTAGACTTTGGTGCATTAGGCGCAAACCGTGCACATATCTTGCACCGAAACTAATACTGTCTCTAAGCACACCAAAGTGAGATTCCATATGACACACGTCATCAAGGAGTTCTATCGGGTGTGTCATAATTAATTTCTAAGCATATGGTACGTTCCATGCAGACCGTGCATCTATCTTGCATCAAGATTAGCACTATCTCCAAATAGACTAAACCGAGCTTTCACTTGAGCCATTTACCTAGGAGTACCATCGGGTGCGTCCAAAATGGTTTCTTAGCCTATGCTGCATATTGTGCAAACCTTGCACCTATCCTGCACCGAAAATAACTCTGTCTCCAAACAGAGCGAAGCAAAATTTCGTATGACACATTTCATCTAGGAGTTCCATTGGGTGCTTCCAAATTGATTTCTAAGCATATGGTATGTTCCTTGCAAATCATGCACCTATCTTGCATAAAGATTAGCACTATCTCCAAAGAGATCAAACCAAGCTTCCGCTTGAGCCTCTTCACCGAAGTACCAACAGGTGCTTCTAAAATGGTTTCTTAGACTATGGTGCATTAGGCACAAACCATGCATATATCTTGCACCGAAACTAACATTGCTTCTAAATAGACCAAAGCGAGATTCCATATGACACACGTCATCGAGGAGTTCCATCGGGTGCATCCAAATTGATTTCCAAGCATTTGGTATGTTCCATGCAAACCGTGCACCTATCTTGCATCAAGATTAGCACTATCTCCAAACAGACCGAACCGAGCTTCCACTTGAGCCTCTTCATCAAGGAGTACAAACAGGTGCATTAAAAATGGTTTCTTAGACTATGGTGCATTAGACACAAACTATGCACCTATCTTGCACCGAAACTAACATTGTCTCCAAACAGACCAAAGCGAGATTCCATATGACACACGTCATCTAGGAGTTCCATTGGGTGCGTCCAAATTGATTTCTTAACATATGGTACGTTGCATGCAAACTGTGCAACTATCTTGCATCAAGATTAGCACTATATCCGAACAGACCAAATCGAGCCTCCACTTGAGCCTCTTCAACTACGAGTACCATCGGGTGCATCTGAAATTGTTTTTTAGCCTATGGTGCATTAGGCGTAAACCGTGGACATATCTTCTACCAAAACTAACACTGTCTCTAAACGAACTGAAGCAAGATTCCATATGACACACATCATCAAGGAGTTATCAAGTGCGTCCTAATTGATTTCTGAGCATATCGTATGTTCCATGCAAACCCTGCATCTATCTTGCATCAAGATTAGTATCTCCAAACAGACCAAACAGAGCTTTCACTAGAGCCCCTTGACCTAGGAGAACCATCGGGTGCGTCCAAAATGGTTTCTTATCCTATAGTGCATTAGGTGCAAACCATGCACCTATCTTGCACCGAAACTAACAATCTCTTCAAATTGACCGAAGCGAGATTTCATATGACACACGTCATCAAGGAGTTCCATCGGGTGCATCCAAATTGTCTTCCAAGCATATGGTATCTTCCATGCAAACCATACACCTTCCTTGCATAAGGATTAGCACTATCTCCAAACTGACCGAACCAAGCTTCCACTTGAGCCTCTTCACTTAGGAGTACCAAATAGTGCATCCAAATTGGTTTCTTAGACTATGGTGCATTAGGCGCAAACTGTGCACCTATCTTGCACTAATACTTACAATGTCTACAAACAGACTGAAGTAAGATTCCATATGACACATGTCATCTAGGAGCTCCATTGGGTGCGTCCAAATTGATTTCTAAGCATATGGTATGTTCCTTGCAAATCATGCACGTATCTTGCATCAAGATTAGCACTATCTCCAAACAGATCAAACCGAGCTTCCACTTGAGCCTCTTCACCGAAGTACAAACAGGTGCTTCCAAAATGGTTTCTTAGACTATGGTGCATTAGGCGCAAACCATGCACATATCTTGCACCAAAACTAACACTATTTCTAAACAGACCAAAGCGAGATTCCATACGACACACGTCATCAAGGAGTTCCATCGGGTGCATCCAAATTGATTTCCAAGCATATGATATGTTCCATGCAAACTGTGCACCTATCTTGCATCAAGATTAGCACTATCTCCAAAAAGACCGAACCGAGCTTCCACTTGAGCCTCTTCATCTAGGATTACAAACAAGCGCGTCAAAAATGGTTTCTTAGACTATGGTGCATTAGGCACAAACTATGCACCTATCTTGCACTTAAACTAACACTGTCACCAAACAGGCCAAAGCGAGATTCCATATAACACATGTCGTCTAAGAGTTCCATCTAGTGCATGCTAATTGATTTTTCAGCATATGGTATGTTCCTTGCAAATCGTGCACCTATCTTCCATCAAGATTAGCACTATCTCTAAACAGACCGAACCGAGCCTCCACTTGAGCCTCTTCACCCAGGAGTACCAACAGGTGCTTCCAAAATGGTTTCTTAGACTTTGGTGCATTCGGCGCAAACCGTGCACATTTCATGCACTGAAACTAATACTGTCCCTAAGCACACCAAAGTGAGATTTCATATGACACACGTCATCAAGGAGTTCTATCGGGTGTGTCCAAATTAATTTCTAAACATATGGTACGTTCCATGTAGACCGTGCATCTATCTTGCATCAAGATTAGCACTATCTCCAAAAAGAACAAACTGAGCTTTCACTTGAGCCTTTTACCTAGGAGTACCATCAGGTGCGTCCAAAATGGTTTCTTAGCCTATGCTGCATTATGTGCAAACCTTGCACGTATCTGAGCACCGAATCTAACACTGTCTCCAAACAGACCGAAGCAAGATTTCATATGACAAACGTCATCTAGGAGTTCCATCATGTGCGTCCAGATTGATTTCCAAGCATTTAGTATGTTGCATGCAAACCGTGCACCTATCTTGCATTAAGATTAGCACTATCTCCAAACAGACTGAACCGAGCATCCCCTTGAGCCCCCTCACCTAGGAGTACCAACAAGTGCGTCCAAAACGGTTTCTTAGACTATGGTGCATTAGGTGCAAACTGTGCACCTATCTTGCACTGAAACTAACAATATCTCCAAATGGACCAAAGCGAGATATTCCATATGACACACGACATCAAGGAGTTCCATCTGGAGCATCTAAATTGATTTCCAAGCATATGGTATGTTCCATGCAAACCGCGAACCTATCTTGCATTAAGATTAGCACTATCTCCAAACAGACCGAACCGAGCTTCCACTTGAGCCTCTTCATCTAGGAGTACAAACAGGTGTGTCAAAAATGGTTTCTTAGACTATGGTGCATTAGGTACAAACTATGCACCTATCTTGCACCGAAACTAACATTGTCTCCAAACAGACTGAACCGAGCTTGCCTCTTCATCTAGGAGTACAAACAGGTGCGTCAAAAATGGTTTCTTAGACTATGGTGCATTAGGCACAAACTATGCACCTATCTTGCACCGAATCTAACATTGTCTCCAAACAGACCGAAGCGAGATTGCATATGACACACGTCATCTAGGAGTTCCATTGTGTGTGTCCAAATTGATTTCTTAACAAATGGAACGTTCCATTCAAATTGTGCAACTATCTTACATCAAGATTAGCACTATATCCGAATAGACCAAATCGAGCCTCCACTTGAGACTCTTTAACTATGAGTACCATCGGGTGCGTCTAAAATGGTTTCTTATCCTATGGTGCATTCGGTGCAAACCATGCACCTATCTTGCACCGAAACTAAAACTGTCTCTAAACAAACCGAAGTGAGATTCCATAAGACACATGTCATCTAGGAGTTCCATCTGGTGTGTCCAAATTGATTTTTGAGCATATCGTATGTTCCTTGCAAATCGTGCACCTACCTTGCATCAAGATTAGCACTATCTGCAAATAGATCAAACCGAGATTCCACTTGAGCCTCTTCACCGAAGTACCAACAGGTGCGTCCAAAATGGTTTCTTAGACTATGGTGCATTAGGCACAAACTATGCACCTATCTTGCACCAAAACTAACATTGTCTCCAAACAGACCGAAGCGAGATTCCATATGACACACGTCATCTAGGAGTTCCATTGGGTGCGTCCAAATTGATTTCTTAACATATGGTACGTTGCATGCAAACTGTGCAACTATCTTGCATCAAGATTAGCACTATATCCGAACAGACCAAATCGAGCCTCCACTTGAGCCTCTTCAACTATGAGTATCATCGGGTGCGTCTAAAATGGTTTCTAACCCTATGGTGCATTAGGCGTATACCGTGCACATATCATCTATTAGAACTAACACTGTCTCTAAACGTACCGAAGCAAGATTCAATATGACACACATCATCAAGGAGTTATATCAGGTGCGTCCTAGTTAATTTTTGAGCATATCGTATGTTCCATGCAAACCGTGCATCTATCTCGCATCGAGATTAGCACTACCTCCAAACATACCAAACCGAGCTTTCACTTGAGTCCCTTGACCTAGGAGTACCATCGGGTGCGTCCACAACGGTTTCTTATCCTATGGTGCATTATCTGCAAATTGTGCACCTATCTTGCACCGAAACTAACACTGTCTCTATACAGACCGAAGTGAGATTCCATATGACATATGTCATATAGGAGTTTCATCTGGTGCGTCAAAATTGATTTCTGAGCATATGGTATGTTCCATGCAAATCGTGCACCTATCTTGCATCAAGATTAGCACTATCTCTAAACAGACCGAACCGAGCCTCCACTTGAGCCTCTTCACCTAGGAGTACCAACACGTGCTTCCAAAATGGTTTCTTAGACTTTGGTGCATTAGGCGCAAACAGTGCACATATCTTGCACCGAAACTAATACTGTCTCTAAGCACACAAAAGCGAGATTCCATATGACACACGCCATCAAGGAGTTCTATCGGGTGTGTCCAAATTAATTTCTAAGCATATGGTACGTTCCATGCAGACCGTGCATCTATCTTGCATCCAGATTAGCACTATCTCCAAATAGACCAAACCAAGCTTTCACTTGAGCCTTTTACCTAGGAGTACCACCGGGTGCATCAAAAATGGTTTCTTAGCCTATGCTGCATTATGTGCAAACCTTGCACCTATCTTGTACCAAAACTAACACTGTCTCGAAACAGACCAAAGCAAGATTTTGTATGACACACGCCATCTAGGGTTCCGTCATGTGCATCTAGATTGATTTCCAAGAATTTGGTATGTTCCATGCAAATGGTGCACCTATCTTGCATCAAGATTAGCACTATCTCCAAACAGACCGAACCGAGCATCCACTTGAGCCCCTTCACCTAGGAGTACCAACAAGTGCATCCAAAATGGTTTCTTAGACTATTGTGCATTAGGTGCAAACTGTGTATCTATTTTGCACCGAAACTAACCAAAGTCTCCAAATGGACCGAAGCGAGATTCCATATGACACACGTCATCAAGGAGTTCCATCGGGTGCATCCAAATTGATTTCCAAGCATATGGTATGTTCCATGCAAACCATGCACCTATCTTGCATAAGGATTAGCACTATCTCCAAACTGACCAAACCAAGCTTCCACTTGAGCCTCTTCACCTAGGAGTACCAAATATTGCGTCCAAAATGGTTTCTTAGACTATGGTGCATTAGGCGCAAACTGTGCACCTATCTTGCACTAAAACTTACACTACAAACTGACTGAAGCAAGATTCCATATGACACACGTCATCTAGGAGTTCCATTGGGTGCGTCCAAATTGATTTCTAAGCAAATGGTATGTTCCTTGCAAATCATGCACCTATCTTGCATCAAGATTAGCACTATCTCCAAATAGATCAAACCGAGCTTCCACTTGAGCCTCTTCACCGAAGTACCAACAGGTGCTTCCAAAATGGTTTCTTAGACTATGGTGCATTAGGCACAAACCCTGCACATATCTTGCACCAAAACTAACACTGATTCTAAACAGACCAAAGTGAGATTCCATATGACACACGTCATCAAGGAGTTCCTTCGGGTGCATCCAAATTGATTTCCAAGCATATGGTATGTTCTATGCAAACCGTGTACCTATCTTGCATCAAGATTAGCACTATCTCCAAATAGACCGAACCGAGCTTCCACTTGAGCCTCTTCATCTAAGAGTACAAACAGGTGTGTCAAAAATGGTTTCTTAGACTATGGTGCATTAGGCACAAACTATGCACCTATCTTGCACCGAAACTAACATTGTCTCCAAACAGACCGAAGCGAGGTTCCATATGACACACGTCATCTAGGAGTTCCATTGGGTGCGTCCAAATTGATTTCTTAACATATGGTACGTTGCATGCAAACTGTGCAACTATCTTGCATCAAGATTAGCACTATATCCGAACAGACCAAATCGAGCCTCCACTTGAGCCTCTTCAACTACGAGTACCATCGGGTGCGTCTAAAATTGTTTCTTAGCCTATGGTGCATTAGGCGTAAACCGTGCACATATCTTCTACCAAAACTAACACTGTCTCTAAACGAACCGAAGCGAGATTCCATATGACACAAATCATCAAGGAGTTATATCAGGTGCATCCTAATTGATTTCTAAGCATATCGTATGTTCCATGCAAACCGTGCATCTATCTTGCATCAAGATTAGCACTATCTCCAAACAGACCGAACCGAGCATCCACTTGAGCCCCTTCACCTAGGAGTACCAACAAGTGCGTCCAAAATGGTTTCTTAGACTATGGTGCATTAGGTGCAAACTGTGCACCTATCTTGCACCAAAACTAACAATGTCATGTGTTGTGTGCACCCATGATCAAGTACCCAATGCCTTCCTCCAGCTTTATAATTTATCTACAAAACAAATCAATGTTTCTTAGGTACCCATACTTGTTTGGGTCTTTGGAGGTTAGTGACTAAGCTTTTTGGTACCCAAATGGCCTTCTTCTTTGGACCCACAATTGGTGTACCAACAAACTTAGCATGCACACCCTTCTCACCCTTGGTAAGCACATAACAAGAATCAAATGGAATGTAAGATACATTAGCATTTTTCTTGTTCTTGTTCACTTTATTGCAATTAAGCTCTAGGTGCCCAACTTGCTTGCATTTGTTGCAATACCAACTGTTGCTCTTCACAAAGCTAGGCTTGTGAGTTGCAAAGGCCGCCTTGCCTTTCTTGGGGGTATAGACTAATAACTCTTTGTTGAGAGAAAACCTTTGACTACCCAAGCACTTTAGCAAGCGGGCCTCACCACCATAGGCCTTGCCTAGGGCGTGAGTGAGCTCATCCACCTCTCTCTTGAGAGTCTCATTCTCAACCTTTAGTGAGGTATCACAAGTGACACTAACACTAGAAGTAGAGGTAGAGTTGGTGGTGGTGGATGAAGACCTACAAGAAGAGTTAGTGGCAACAACAATAGGTGGGTTGGGTGATTCTTTAATTAAGTCGCAAGTTGTGCCCACATCACATGATACAACAACATTTTCCCTGTTCTCTTCTAACAACAAGGAGTGAGCTTTCTCAAGCTTGGTGTGAGTCTTGCCAAGCTTCTCATGGGCTTCCACTAGCCTCTCATGATTAGCATTGAGCTCATCAAAGGATTGCTCAAAAGCTTTTAACTTCTTGGCCAATTCTTTGCACTTCTTGTTTTTAGATTGAATGAGAGATTCGGCTTGTTCTAACATGTCCATGAGTTGTTCATTAGTGAATTTATTTTCATCATTACTATCACTATCATGTTCATGTTCACTTTCACTTTCATCATATTGTAACTTGTGGCACTTGGCCATGAAGCATGAAGGAGTGTCGAAGAGTGATGGCTTGTTGATAGCAATGCTTGCAAGTGCCTTCTTTTTGGATGATTTGTCATCATCGCTTGAGTCATCATCTGAAGAGGCATCACTATCCCATGTCACAACATAGGATCCACCCTTCTTCTTCTTCTTGAAGACCATCTTCTTCAATTTCTTTTCTTTCTTCTCCTTCTTATTCTTCTTGTTATGCTCATCATTGTCACTATTGTAAGGACAATCCGCCACAATATGATCGGGGCTCTTGCACTTGTAGCAAAGCCTCACATATTCCTTGTTCTTGGAGTTGTCCCTTCTCTTCCTTGTATGGTAGCCCTTTTTCTTCATCATCTTGCCAAACTTGCGGACAAAGAGTGCTAGTGCTTCATCATCACTATCATCATTGGAACACTCCTCATCACTTGATTCTTCCTTGTTCTTGCTCTTGGATGAAGAGCTAGCTTTGAATGCTCCACTCTTCTTCTTCTTATCATCATCATCCTTCTTCATGACCTCATCATCATCATTGTCATTATATTGATCTTCGGTCATGACATCTCCAAGTACCTCATTGAGAGATACACCTATCAATCCACCTCTAAAGATGATTGTTCTCAATGTCTTGAACCTCTTGGGCAAGCACATCAAGAACTTGTGAATGAAGTCCTCATCCTTCACTTTCTCACCAAGGCCCTTGAGGTCATTGATGATGACTTGGAGCCTATAGAACATTTCTGGAATTGACTCATCATCCTTCATATTGAAGTTTGATAGCTTGTCCTTGAGCATGTACAACTTGGCACTTTTTACTGTTGTAGTGCCCTCATATGTTTCTTCTAGCCTTGTCCACACTTCTTGCCTTCTCAAGATCTTTGACTTGTTCAAATACCTTTGAATCAATGCCATTATAGTTGTGTTGAGAGCCATTGTATTGCATTGATTGTTTGCTCTCTCATTGTCGGTGGGGTTAGCGGGGTCAAGGATCACAAAATCATTCTCCGTGACTTCCCAGACTCTATCATTGATTGATCCAAGATACATTTTCATTTTTCTCTTCCAATAGTCAAAAGAACTTGTTCCATCAAAGAACCGTGGTTTGCCCCCAACATGGTTGAACACTATTTGAGCCATAATTTGAGCACCAAGGTTGTTAAGCCTTCACAAAACTGTGACCACGGCTCCGATACCACTTGAAAGGTCCTAATATGGCTAGAGGGGAGGTGAATAGCCTATTTAAAAATCTACAAACTCATAGAGCAAGAGGTTAGTAGATAACAAGCATAGCTTTTTGCTCTAGCTCTAAAGGGGTGTTTGCCAGCCACCTATCCAACAATTCTAGTTGCTATGATCACTATGCACACAAGAGCTATGTCACTACTTACACGAGAGAGCTATCTAAAGTTTCTATACAAGTAAGTAAGCTACTCTAGTTTGCGGGAATATAAGAGAGAGATGGTTTGATCTTTATACCGCCGCATAGAGGGGATGAACCAATCAATAATATGAAGTCCAATCACCAGGAGAAATCCAATGAACAATCATAATGGAGACACACAATTTTCTCTTGAGGTTCACGTGCTTGCTGGCACGCTACGTCCCTATTGTGTCGACCAACACTTGGTGGTTCGGCGGCTAAGAGGTGTAGCACGAACCTTGTCCTCACTAGGACATCGCAAGAACTGACCCACAAGTGAGGTAACTCAATGACACGAGCAATCCACTAAAGTTACCTTTTGGCTCTCCGCAGGGAAGGTACAAGACCCCTCACAATCACCAGGAGATAGCCACGAACAATCACCAACTCGTGCCAATGCTCCTCCGCTGCTCCAAGTCGTCTAGGTGGCGACAACCACCAAGAGTAACAAGAAAACCGCAGCCAAATCGATCCCCAAGTGCCACTAGATGTAATCACTCAAGCAAATGCACTTGGAATCACTCCCAATCTCACAAAGATGAATAATCTATGAAGGAGATGAGAGGGAGGTGTTTGCTTAGGCTCACAAGGATTCAAGTATGCTAGAATGCCAAGAGAGTGAGCCCTAAGTCGGCCAACAACTATTTATAAGCTCCTCAAAACAAATAGAGCCATTGGCTCTTTCACTGGGCTAAAAACGAGGTCACTTGATGAACCACAGGGGGCACCGGACGCTCAACCCCTATGTCTGGTGCTCTAGAAACAGCCACGTGTTGTCCTATCCACTTTCGCATGTTGATCTCTAACAGTCACCTGCAGAGCACCGGACGCGCTCAAGTTGGCACCGGACGCGTCTGGTACTCACCGGACTTAAACTCAGTGAGGTCTGCAAACTCGTGGGGTCACTGGACGCTGAGCATGGACCGTCCGGTGCTCACTGGTCTCATACCTAGAGAGCATTGCAAAAGCATAGAACACTGGACTCAAAACACCGGACGCTCAAATAGGATCTAACCTGCGTCCGGTGTTGGGCATCCGGTGCCTAACCCTAGCTGAGCTAGGCACTACCTACACACCGGATGCACAGACATAGCGTCTGGTGCCTCTAAGGCAGCGTCCGGTGAGTGTTTCTCAGTGAGAAACACACCCGCGACTTCTCCAATTTTCCCACCGGTACAATAGAAAAATTGCACGTCAGTTTCTCAAAAAAGCACCGAATCCCATCCTCTCTCTACCCTTCAAACTTCACCTCCTTTTCAAAGTGTGCCAAGACCACAATGTGTAAACCAACATGTGCACGTGTGTTAGCATTTTCACAAACATTTTCTTCAAAGGAGTTAAGTTAGCTCAGTAGGTTCTAAATGCATGCACATGAATAATGACACCTAGTGGCACTTGATAACCGCTTAGCCAAAGAATTCCCCTCTTTATAGTATGGCTATCTATCCTAAATGTGATCACACCCTCTATGGTGTCTTGATCACCAAAACCAAAACCCTAAGCAATACCTTTGCCTTGATCTCCATAGAGTTTTGTTTTTCTCTTTCTTCTTTTCTAAGTTGAGCACTTGATCATCTTGTGGTCATCACCATCATAATCATGATCATCTCTTGCTCCATCACTTGGCATGTACCAACCTCATTAAGTCTACACACACTTAGTATAGAGGTTAGTACAAGGGTTTCATCAATTATCCAAAACCAAACTAGGGCTTTCGACAGTTTGCGCCTAATGCACCATAGTCTAAGAAACCATTTTGGACGCACCTGTTGGTACTCCTAGGTGAAGAGGCTCAAGTGGAAGCTCAGTTCGGTCTTTTTGGAGATAGTGCTAATCTTGATGCAAGATAGGTGCACAGTTTGCATGGAACGTACCATATGCTCAAAAATCAATTTGGACGCACTAGATGGAAGACCTAGATGATGTGTGTCATATGGAATCTCGCTTTGGTCTGTTTGGAGACAGTGTTGGTTTCGGTGAAAGATATGTGCACAATTTGCACCTAATGCACCACAGGCTGAGAAACCATTTTAGACGCACCTGATCGTACTCCTTGGTGAAGAGGCTCAAGTGGAAGCTCGATGTGGTCTGTTTGGAGATAGTGCTAATCTTGATGCTAGATAGGTGCACAGTTTGCATGGAACATACCATATGCTCGGATACCAATTTGGACGCACCCAATGGAACTCCTAGATGACGTGTGTCATATGGAATCTTGCTTCGGTTTGTTTAGAGATAGTGTTAGTGTCGGTGCAAGATAGGTGCACGGTTTGCACCTAATGCACCATAGGCTAAGACACCATTTTGGATGCACTTGATGGTACTCCTAGGTGAAGAGGCTCAAGTGAAAGTTCGGTATGATCTGTTTGGGGATAGTGCTAATTTTCATGTAAGATAGGTGCATGGTTTGCTTGGAACGTACCATATGCTTGAAAATCAATTTGGACACACCCGATGGAACTCCTAAATGATGTGTGTCATATGTAATCTCGCTTTGGTCCATTTGGAGAAAGTGTTAGTTTTGGTGTAATTTGCGCCTAATGGACCATAGGCTAAGAAACAATTTTGGATGCACCCGATGGTACTCCTAGGTAAAGGGGCTCAAGTAAAAGCTTAGTTTGGTCTGTTTGGAGATAGTGCTAATCTTGATGCAAGATAGTTGCACGGTTTGCATGGAACTTACTATATGCTCGGAAATCAATTTGGACGCACCCAGTGGAACTCCTAGATGACGAGTGTCATATGGAATATCGCTTCGGTCTATTTGGAGACAGTGTTAGATTCGGTGCAAGATAGTTGCACGGTTTGTGCCTAATGCACCATCGGCTAAGAAACAATTTTGGACGCACCAGATGGTACTCCAAGGTAAAGGGGCTCTAGTGAAAGCTTCGTTTGGTCTGTTCGAAGATATTGCTAATCTTTATGCAAGATAGGTGCACGGTTTGCATGGAATGTACCATATGCTCAGAAATCAATTTGGACGCACCCAATGAACTCCTAGATGACGTGTGTCATATGGAATCTCACTTCGGTCTGTTTGGAGATAGTGTTCATTTCTGTGCAAGATTGGTGCATGGTTTGCGCCTAATGCACCATAGGCTAAGAAACTATTATGGAAGCACCCGATGGTACTCCTAGGTGAAGAGGCTCAAGTGAAAGCTTGCTACGATCTGTTTGGAGATAGTGCTAATCTTCATATAAGATAGGTGCACGGTTTGTATGGAACATACCATATGCTTGAAAATCAACTTGGACGCACCCGATAGAACTCCTTGATGATGTGTGTCATGTGATATCTCACTTTGGCCTATTTGCAAATAGTGTTAGTTTCAGTGCAAGATAGGTGCATGGTTTGTGCCTAATGCACCATACTCTAAGATGATATTGCACGGTTTGTGACTAATGCCCCATACTCTAAGAAATGATTTTGGACGCACCCAATGGTACTCCTAGGAGAAGGGGCCCAAGTGAAAGCCCAGTTTGGCCGGTTTGAAGATAGTGCTAATCTTGATGCAAGATAGGTGCACGGTTTGCATGGAATGTACCATATGCTCAAAAATCAATTTGGATGCACCTGATAGAACTTCAAGATGACGTGTGTCATATGGAATCTCACTTCGGTCCATTTGGAGATTGTGTTAGTTTTGGTGCAAGATAGGTACACTGTTTGTGTCTACTGCACCATAGGCTTAGAAACCGTTGTGGAAGCACCCAATGATACGTCTATGTGAAGAGGCTCAAGTGAAAGCTCAGTACAATCTATTTGGAGATAGTGTTAGTTTTGGTGCAAGATAGGTGCACGGTTTGTGCCTAATGCACCATACTCTAAGAAAACATTTTTGATGCACCTGATGGTACTCCTAGCTGAAGAGGCTCAAGTGGAAGCTCGGTTCGGTCTATTTGGAGATAGTGCTAATCTTGATGCAAGATAGTTGTACGGTTTGCATGGAGCGTACCATATGCTCGAAAATCAATTTGGACGCACCTGATGGAACTCCTAGATGACATGTGTCATATAGAATCTCGTTTTGGTCTATTTGGAGACAGTGTTAGTTTTGGTGCAAGATATTGCACGGTTTGTGCCTAATGCACCATAAGCTAAGAAACCATTTTGGACGCACTTATTGGTACTGCTAGGTGAAGAGGCTCAAGTGGAAGCTCGGTTCGGTTTGTTTGGCGACAGTGCTAATCTTGATGCAAGATAGGTGCACAGTTTGCATGGAATATCCCAGATGCTTGGAAATCAAATTGGATGCACCCGATGGAACTCCTAGATGAAGTGTGCCATATGGAATCTCGCTTCGGTCCGTTTGGAGACAATATTAGTTTCAGTGTAAGATAGGTGCACAGTTTGCGCCTAATGCACCATAGTCTAAGAAACCATTTTTTACACATCTGTTGGCACTCCTGGGTGAAGAGGCTCAAGTGGAATCTCGGTTTGGTCAATTTGCAGATAGTGCTAGTCTTGATGCAAGATAGGTGCATGCTTTGCACGGAACATACCATATGCTTGGAAATCAATATGGACGCACCTCGTGAAACTCCTAGATGACATGTGTCATATGAAATCTCGCTTTGGCCTATTTGGAGATAGTGTTAGTTTCGGTGCAAGATATATGCACGGTTTGTGCCTAATGCACCATAGGCTAAGAAACCATTTTAGAAGCACCCGATGGTACTCCTAGGTGAAGAGGCTCAAGTGGAAGCTCCGTTTGGTCTATTCAGAGATATTGCTAATCTTGATGCAAGATAGGTGCACTATTAGTGTGGAACATATCATATGCTCTGAAATCAATTTGGACACACCCAATGAAACTCCTAGATGACGTGTGTCATTTGGAATCTTGCTTTGGTCTTTTTAGAGACTGTTAGTTTCACTGCAAGATGGGTGCACGGTTTGTGCCTAATGTGATGTGTGTCACATGGAATCTAGCTTCGGTCTGTTTGGAGATAGTGTTAGATTCAGTGCAAGATAGGTGCACGGTTTGCGCCTAATGCACCATAGGCTAAGAAATGATTTTTGACGCACCCGATGGTACTCCTAGGTAAAGGGGCTCAAGTGAAAGCTCGGTTTGGTCTGTTTGGAGATAATGCTAATCTTGATGCAAGATAGGTGCACGGTTAGCATGGAATGTACCATATGCTCAGAAATCAATTAGGATGCACCCAATAGAACTCCTAGATGACGTGTGTCGTACGGAATCTCACTTTAGTCCATTTGGAGATAGTGTTAGTTTTGGTGCAAGATCGGTGCACGGTTTCCGCCTAATGCACCATAGGCTCACAAACCATTGTGGAAGCACCCGATGGTACTCCTAGGTGAAGAGGCTGAAGTGAAAGCTCGGTATGATCTGTTTGGAGATAGTGCTAATCTTCATGTAAGATAGGTGCACGGTTTGCATGGAACATACCATATGCATGAAAATCAATTTGGACGCACCCGATAGAACTCCTAGATGATGTGTGTCATCTGATATCTCGCTTTGGTCTGTTTGAAAATAGTGTTAGTTTCGGTGCAAGATGGTTTATGGTTTGTGCCTAATGCACCATACTCTAAGAAGATATTTCACGGTTTATGCCTAATGCACCATACTCTAAGAAACGATTTTGGACGCACCCGATGGTACTCCTGGGTGAAGGGTCTCAAGTGAAAGCTCGGTTTGGTCAGTTTGGAGATAGTGCTAATCTTGATGCAAGATATTTGCATGGTTTGCGTAGAATGTCCCATATGCTCAGAAATCAATTTGGATGCACCTGATGGAACTCATAGATGACGTGTGTCATATGGAATCTCACTTCAGTCCGTTTGGAAACAATATTTGTTTCAGTGCAGGATAGGTGCATAGTTTGCGCCTAATGCACCATAGTCTAAGAAACCATTTTGAATGCACCTATCGGTACTCCTAGGTGAAGAGGCTCAAGCTGAAGCTCGTTCGGTCTGTTTTGAGACAGTGCTAACCTTAATGCAAGATAGGTGCATAGTTTGCATGGGAAATACCATTTGCTTGGAAATCAATTTGGACGCACCCGATGGAACTCCTAGATGACGTGTGTCATATGGATCTCACTTCGGTCTGTTTGGAGA
>NC_012871.2:35715792-35717562 GCF_000003195.3 Sorghum bicolor
TGGGCGATAGTGCTAACCTTGATGCAAGATTGGTGCATGGTTTGCTTGGAATGTCCCATATGCTCGGAAATAAATTTGGATACACCCGATGGAACTCCTAGATGATGTGTATCATATGGAATCTCGCTTCAGTCCGTTTGGAGACAATATTAGTTTTAGTGCAAGATAGGTGCACAGTTTGCACCTAATGCACCATAGTCTAAGAAACCATTTTGAACGCACCTGTTGGTACTGTTAGTTGAAGAGGCTCAAATGGAAGCTCGGTTTGGTCTGTTTTGAGACAATGCTAATCTTAATGCAAGATGGGTGCACAGTTTGCATGAAACGTACCATATGCTCAGAAATCAATTTGGACGCACCCGTTGGAACTCTTAGATGACGTGTATCTTATGGAATCTCGTTCGGTATATTTAGAGAGTGTTAGTTTCAGTGCAAGATAGGTGCACGGTTTGCGCCTAATGCACCAGAGGCTAAAAAACCATTTTGGACACACCCAATGGTACTCCTAGGTGAATAGGCTCAAGTGAAAGCTCGGTTCGGTCTATTTGGAGATAGTGCTAATCTTGATGCAAGATAGGTGTACAGTTTGCATGGAAAGTACCATATGCTCAGAAATCAATTTGGACACACCTGATGGAACTCGTAGATGACGTATGTCATATGGAATCTCGCTTTGGTCCGTTTTAAGATAGTGTTAGTTTTGGTGCAAGATAGGTGCACAGTTTGCGCCTAATGCACCATAGTCTAAGAAACCATTTTGGAAAATCTGTTGTTACTCAAAGGTGAAGAGGCTCAAGTGGAAGCTTGGTCCGGTCTGTTTGGAGATCGTGCTAATCTTGATACAAGATAGGTGCATGGTTTGCATGGATTGTACCATATGCATGGAAATCAATTTGGACACACCCAATGGAACTCCTAGGTGATGTGTGTCATATGGAATCTTGCTTCAGTCTGTTTGGAGACAATATTAGTTTTTGTGCAAGATAGGTGCACAGTTTGCACCTAATGCACCATAGTCTAAGAAACCATTTTGAATGCACCTATTGGTACTCCTAGGTGAAGAGTCTCAAGTGGAAGCTCGGTTTACTCTGTTTCGAGAGAGTGCTAATCTTAATGCAAGATAGGTGCACTATTTGCATGAAATTTACCATATGCTCATAAATCAATTTGGACGCACCCGATGGAACTCTTAGATGACGTGTGTCATATGGAGTCTTGCTTCGGTCTGTTTGGAGACAGTGTTAGTTTTGGTGCAAGATAGGTGCACAGTTTGTGCCTAATGAACCATAGGCTAAGAAATAGTTTTGGACACACCCGATTGTACTCCTAGGTAAAGGGGCTTAAGTGAATGTTCGGTTTGGTCCGTTTGGAGATAGTGCTAATCTTGATGTAAGATAGGTGCACGGTTTGCATGGAATGTACCATATGCTTAGAAATCAGTTTGGATGCACCTGATACAACTCTTAGATGACGTGTGTCATATGAATCTCACTTCGGTCCACATGGAGATATTGTTAGTTTCGGTGCAAGGTAGGTGCTTGGTGTGCATGAAACATACCATATGCTTGAAAATCAATTTTGACACACCCGATATAACTCCTAGATGATGTGTGTCATCTGATATCTCACTTTGGTCCATTTGGAGGAAGTGTTAGTTTTGGTGCAAGATTGGTGCACGGTTTGTGCCTAATACACCATACTCTAAGAAACCATTTTGGACGCAACCGATTGCGCCTTCATATGGGAGCACCGACGCTAACGGAGGTGTAC
>NC_012871.2:35718452-35719624 GCF_000003195.3 Sorghum bicolor
AATCTTGATGCAAGATAGGTGTGCGGTTTGCATGGAACATACCATATGCTCAGAAATCCATTTGGAGGCACCTGATGGAACTCCTAGTGACGTGTGTCATATGGAATCTCGCATCCTCTGTTTGGTGACAGTCTTAGTTTCAGTCCAAGATAGGTGCATGGTTTATGCCTAATGCACCATAGCCTAAGAAACCAATTTGGACGCACCCGATTGTACTCCTTGCTGAAGAGGCTCATGTGGAAGCTCGGTTTGGTCTGTTTGGAGATAGTGCTAATCTTGATGCAAGATAGGTGCACGGTTTGCATGGATGTACCATATACTCAGAAATCAATTTGGACGCACCCGATAGAACTCCTAGATGACGTGTGTCATATGGAATCTCACTTTGATCCGTTTGGAGATAGTGTTAGTTTCGGTGTAAGATAGGTGCACAGTGTGCGCCTAATGCACCATAGGCTTAGAAACAGTTGTGGAAGCAACCGATGGTACTCCCAGGTGAAGAGGCTCAAGTGAAAGCTCGGTAAGATCTGTTTGGAGATAGTGCTAATCTTCATGTAAGATAGGTGCAAGGTTTGTATGGAACATACCATATGCTTGAAAATCAATTTGCACGCACCTGATAGAACTCCTAGATGGTGTGTGTCATCTAATATCGCTTTGGTCTGTTTGGAGATAGTGTTAGTTTCGGTGCAAGATGGGTGCACGGTTTGTGCCTAATGCACCATACTCTAAGAAACCATTTTGGATGCAGCCAATGGTACTCCTAGCCGAAGAGGCTCAAGTGGATGGTTGGTTCGGTCTGTTTGGAGATAGTGCTAATCTTGATGCAAGATTGCACGGTTTGCATGGAACGTATCATATGCTCAGAATTCAAATTGGATGCACCCGATAGAACTCCTAGCTGAAGAGGCTCAAGTGGAAGCTTGGGTTCGGTCTGTTTGGAGGTACTGCTAATCTTGATGCAAGATAGGTGCATGGTTTGCATGGAATGTACCATATGCCTGGAAATCAATTTGGACGCATCCGATGGAACTCTTAGATGTCATGTGTTATATGTAACCTCGTCTTGGTCTATTTGGAGATAGTGTTGGTTTCGGTACAAGATAGTTGCACGGTTTGTGCCTAATGCACCATACTCTAAGAAACCATTTTGGACACACCTGATTGCACTC
>NC_012871.2:35722190-35723026 GCF_000003195.3 Sorghum bicolor
TGCATACTCCCCCTCTGTTAACGCCAAACCACGGTTTGCATGGATCATACCATATGCTCAGAAAACAATTTGTGACGGAGCCAGAATGGAACTCCAAGATGACAAGTGTCATATGGAATCTCACTTCGGTCCGTTTAGAGACAGTGTTAGTTTTGGTGAAACATAGGTGCACGGTTTGCACCTAATGCACCATAGGATAAGAAACCATTTTGCACGCACCCGATGGTACTCTTAGGTCAAGGGGCTCAAGTGAAAGCTCAGTTTGGTCTGCTTGGAGATAGTGCTAATCTTGATTCATGATAGATGCACGGTTTGCATGGAACATACGATTTGCTTAGAAATCAATTAGGACGCACCTGATATAACTCCTTATGATGTGTGTCATATGGAATCTTGCTTCGGTTCGTTTAGAGATAGTGTTAGTTTTGGTAGAAGATATGTGCACGGTTTACGCCTAATGCACCATAGGCTAAGAAACCAATTTAGACGCATCTGATGGTACTCGTAGTTGAAGAGGCTCAAGTGGAAGCTCGATTTGGTATGTTCAGATATAGTGCTAACCTTGATGCAAGATAGTTGCACAGTTTGCATGGAACGTAACATATGTTATGAAATCAATTTGGACGCACCCAATGGAACTCCTAGATGACGTGTGTCATATGGAATCTCGCTTCGGTCTGTTTGGAGACAATGTTAGTTTTGGTGTAAGATAGCTGCATAGTTTGTGCCTAATGCAATATAGTCTAAGAAACCATTTTTGACGCACCTGTTTGTACTCCTAGATGAAGAGGCTCAAGTGGCGTACGTGAAACGGACAGAGTACTTCCGACAACAAG
>NC_012871.2:35728676-35729497 GCF_000003195.3 Sorghum bicolor
CTCCTGAGATTTTCTCTTCATCTGACCTAGTTTCGGTGCAAGATAGGTGCATAGTTTGTGCCTAATGCACCATAGTCTAAGAAACCATTTTTGACGCACCTGTTTGTACTCCTAGATGAAGAGGCTCAAGTGGAAACTCGGTTCGGTCTGTTTGGAGATAGTACTAATCCTTATGCAAGGTAGGTGCATGGTTTGCATGGAACATACCATATGCTTAAAAATCAATTTAGATGCACCAGATGGAACTCCTAGATGACATGTGTCATATGGACTCTCACTTCGGTCCGTTTGGAGACAATGTTAGTTTCGGTGCACGATAGATGCACGGTTTGCACCTAATGCACCATAGTCTAAGAAACCATTTTGGACACACCCGGTGGTACTCCTAGGTCAAGGGGCTCAAGTGAAAGATCGGTTTGGTCTGTTTGGAGATAGTGCTATTCTTGATGCATGATAGATGCACGGTTTGCATGGAACATACGATATGCATAGAAATCAATTAGGACGCACTTGATATAACTCCTTATGATGTGTGTCATATGGAATCTTGCTTCGGTTCGTTTAGAGATAGTGTTAGTTTTGGTAGAAGATATGTGCACGGTATACGCCTAATGCACCATAGGCAAATAAACCATTTTAGACGCACCCGATGGTACTCGTAGTTGAAGAGGCTCAAATGGAGGCTCGATTTGGTTTGTTCGGATATAGTGCTAATCTTGATGCAAGATAGTTGCACAGTTTGCATGGAACGTACCATATGTTATGAAATCAATTTGGACGCACCCAATGGAACTCCTAGATGATGTGTGTCATATGGAATC
>NC_012871.2:35737151-35739759 GCF_000003195.3 Sorghum bicolor
TAGGTGCATGGTTTGCATGGAACATACCATATGCTCAGAAATCAATTTAGATGCACCAGATGGAACTCCTAGATGACATGTGTCATATGGACTCTCACTTCGGTCCGTTTAGAGATAGTGTTAGTTTCGGTGCAAGATAGATGCACGGTTTGCACCTAATGCACCATAGGATAAGAAACCATTTTGGACACACCCGATGGTACTCCTAGGTCAAGGGGCTCAAGTGAAAGATCGGTTTGGTCTGTTTGGAGATAGTGCTAATCTTGATGCAAGATAGATGCACGGTTTGCATGGAACATACGATATGGTCAGAAATTAATTAGGACGCACTTGATATAACTCCTTAATGTTGTGTGTCATATGGAATCTTGCTTCGGTTCGTTTAGAGACTGTTAGTTTTGGTAGAAGATATGTGCACGGTATACGCCTAATGCACCATAGGCTAAGAAACCATTTTAGACGCATCTGATGGTACTCGTAGTTGAAGAGGCTCAAGTGGAGGCTCGATTTGGTATGTTCAGATATAGTGCTAATCTTGATGCAAGATAGTTGTACAGTTTGCATGGAACATAGCATATGTTAAGAAATCAATTTGGACGCACCCAATGGAACTCCTAGATGACGCGTGTCATATGGAATCTCGCTTTGGTCTGTTTGGAGACAATGTTAGTTTTGGTGTAAGATAGGTGCATAGTTTGTGCCTAATGCACTATAGTCTAAGAAACCATTTTTGACGCACCTGTTTGTACTCCTAGATGAAGAGAGTCAAGTGGAAGCTTGGTTCGGTCTATTTGGAGATAGTGCTAATCATGATGCAAGATAGGTGCACGGTTTGCATGGAACATACCATATGCTCAGAAAACAATTTGGACGCACCAGATGGAACTCCAAGATGACAAGTGTCATATGGAATCGCACTTCGGTCCGTTTAGAGACAGTGTTAGTTTTGGTGCAACATAGGTGCACGGTTTGCACCTAATGCACCATAGGATAAGAAACCATTTTGCACGCACCCGATGGTACTCCTAGGTCAAGGGGCTCAAGTGAAAGCTCAGTTTGGTCTGCTTGGAGATAGTGCTAATCTTGATGCATGATAGATGCACGGTTTGCATGGAACATGCGATATGCTTAGAAATCAATTAGGACGCACCTGATATAACTCCTTGATGATGTGTGTCATATGGAATCTTGCTTCGGTTTGTTTAGAGATAGTGTTAGTTTTGGTAGAAGATATGTGCACGGTTTACGCCTAATGCACCATAGGCTAAGAAACCATTTTAGACGCACCCGATGATACTCGTAGTTGAAGAGGCTCAAATGGAGGCTCGATTTGGTTTGTTTGGATTTAGTGCTAATCTTGATGCAAGATAGTTGCACAGTTTGCATGGAACGTACCATATGTTATGAAATCAATTTGGACGCACCCAATGGAACTCCTAGATGATGTGTGTCATATGGAATCTCGCTTCGGTCTGTTTGGAGACAATGTTAGTTTCGGTGCAAGATAGGTGCATACTTTGTGCCTAATGCACCATAGTCTAAGAAACCATTTTTGACGCACCTGTTTGTACTCCTAGATGAAGAGGCTCAAGTGGAAGCTCGGTTAGGTCTGTTTGGATATAGTACTAATCCTTATGCAAGGTAGGTGCATGGTTTGCATGGAACATACCATATGCTCAGAAATCAATTTAGATGCACCAGATGGAACTCCTAGATGACATGTGTCATATGGACTCTCACTTCGGTCCGTTTAGAGACACTGTTAGTTTCGGTGCAAGATAGGTGCACGGTTTGCACCTAATGCACCATAGGATAAGAAACTATTTTGGACACACCCGATGGTACTCCTAAATCAAGGGGCTCAAGTGAAAGATCGGTTTGGTCTGTTTGGAGATAGTGCTAATCTTGATGCAAGATAGATGCACGGTTTGCATGGAACATACGATATGGTCAGAAATCAATTAGGACGCACTTGATATAACTCCTTGATGATGTTTGTCATATGGAATCTTGCTTCGGTTCGTTTAGAGACTGCTAGTTTTGGTAGAAGATATGTGCACGGTATACGCCTAATGCACCATAGGCTAAGAAACCAATTTAGACACATCTGATGGTACTCGTAGTTGAAGAAGCTCAAGTAGAGGCTCGATTTGGTATGTTCAGATATAGTGCTAATCTTGATGCAAGATAGTTGCACAGTTTGCATGGAACGTAGCATATGTTAATAAATCAATTTGGACGCACCCAATGGAACTCCTAGATGACGCGTGTCATATGGAATCTCGCTTCGGTCTATTTGGAGACAATGTTAGTTTTGGTGTAAGATAGGTGCATAGTTTGTGCCTAATGCACTATAGTCTAAGAAACCATTTTTGACGCACCTGTTTGTACTCCTAGATGAAGAGGCTCAAGTGGAAGCTCGGTTCGGTCTGTTTGGAGATAGTACTAATCCTTATGCAAGGTAGGTGCATGGTTTGCATGGAACATACCATATGCTCAGAAATCAATTTAGATGCACCAGATGGAACTCCTAGATGACATGTGTCATATGGAATATCAGTTCGGTCCGTTAGCTCTTCAGTGTTAGTTTCGGTGCAAGATAGATGCA
>NC_012871.2:35743275-35763192 GCF_000003195.3 Sorghum bicolor
TTGTACTCCTAGATGAAGAGGCTCAAGTGGAAGCTCGGTTCGGTCTGTTTGGAGATAGTACTAATCCTTATGCAAGGTAGGTGCATGGTTTGCATGGAACATACCATATGCTCAGAAATCAATTTAGATGCACCCGATGGAACTCCTAGATGACATGTGTCATATGGACTCTCACTTCGGTCCGTTTAGAGACAGTGTTAGTTTCGGTGCAAGATAGATGCACGGTTTGCACCTAATGCACCATAGGATAAGAAACCATTTTGGACACACCCGATGGTACTCCTAGGTCAAGGGGCTCAAGTGAAAGATCGGTTTGGTGTGTTTGGAGATAGTGCTAATCTTGATACAAGGTAGATGCACGGTTTGCATGGAACATACGATATGGTCAGAAATCAATTAGGACGCACTTGATATAACTCCTTGATGATGTGTGTCATATGGAATCTTGCTTCGACTCTTTAGAGACTATTAGTTTTGGTAGAAGATATGTGCACGGTATACGCCTAATGCAACATAGGCTAAGAAACCATTTTAGACGCACCCGATGATACTCGTAGTTGAAGAGGCTCAAATGGAGGCTCGATTTGGTTTGTTCGGATATAGTGCTAATCTTGACGCAAGATAGTTGCACAGTTTGCATGGAACGTACCATATGTTATGAAATCAATTTGGACGCACCCAATGGAACTCCTAGATGATGTGTGTCATATGGAATCTCGTTTCGGTCTGTTTGGAGACAATGTTAGTTTCAGTGCAAGATAGGTGCATAGTTTGTGCCTAATGCACCATAGTCTAATAAACCATTTTTGATGCACCTGTTTGTACTCCTAGATGAAGAGGCTCAAGTGGAAGCTCGGTTAGGTCTGTTTGGATATAGTACTAATCCTTATGCAAGGTAGGTGCATGGTTTGCATGGAACATACCATATGCTCAGAAATCAATTTAGATGCACCAGATGGAACTCCTAGATGACATGTGTCATATGGACTCTCACTTCGGTCCGTTTAGAGACAGTGTTAGTTTCGGTGCAAGATAGATGCACGGTTTGCACCTAATGCACCATAGGATAAGAAACCATTTTGGACACACCCGATGGTACTCCTAGGTCAAGGGGCTCAAGTGAAAGATCGGTTTGGTCTGTTTGGAGATAGTGCTAATCTTGATGCAAGATAGATGCACGGTTTGCATGGAACATACGATATGGTCAGAAATCAATTAGGACGCACTTGATATAACTCCTTGATGTTGTGTGTCATATGGAATCTTGCTTCGGTTCGTTTAGAGACTGTTAGTTTTGGTAGAAGATATGTGCACGGTATACGCCTAATGCACCATAGGCTAAGAAACCATTTTAGACGCATCTGATGGTACTCGTAGTTGAAGAGGCTCAAGTGGAGGCTCGATTTGGTATGTTCAGATATAGTGCTAATCTTGATGCAAGATAGTTGCACAGTTTGCATGGAACGTAGCATATGTTAAGAAATCAATTTGGACGCGCCCAATGGAACTCCTAGATGACGCGTGTCATATGGAATCTCGCTTCGGTCTGTTTGGAGACAATGTTAGTTTTGGTGTAAGATAGGTGCATAGTTTGTGCCTAATGCACTATAGTCTAAGAAACCATTTTTGACGCACCTGTTTGTACTCCTAGATGAAGAGGCTCAAGTGGAAGCTTGGTTCGGTCTCTTTGGAGATAGTGCTAATATTGATGCAAGATAGGTGCACGGTTTGCATGGAACATACCATATGCTCAGAAAACAATTTGGACGCACCAGATGGAACTCCAAGATGACAAGTGTCATATGGAATCTCACTTCGGTCCGAGGAGAGACAGTGTTAGTTTTGGTGCAACATAAGTGCACGGTTTGCACCTAATGCACCATAGGATAAGAAACCATTTTGCACGCACCCGATGGTACTCTTAGGTCCAGGGGCTCAAGTGAAAGCTCAATTTGGTCTGCTTGGAAATAGTGCTAATCTTGATTCATGATAGATGCACGGTTTGCATGGCAAATACTATTTGCTTAGAATCATTAGGACGCACCTGATATAACTCCTTATGATGTGTGTCATATGGAATCTTGCTTCGGTTCGTTTAGAGATAGTGTTAGTTTTGGTAGAAGATATGTGCACGGTTTACGCCTAATGCACCATAGGCTAAGAAACCATTTTAGACGCACCCGATGGTACTCGTAGTTGAAGAGGCTCAAATGGAGGCTCGATTTGGTTTGTTCGGATATAGTGCTAATCTTGATGCAAGATAGTTGCACAGTTTGCAAGGAACGTACCATATGTTATGAAATCAGTTTGGACACACCCAATGGAACTCCTAGATGATGTGTGTCATATGGAATCTCGCTTCGGTCTGTTTGGAGACAATGTTAGTTTCGGTGCAAGATAGGTGCATACTTTGTGCCTAATGCACCATAGTCTAAGAAACCATTTTTAACGCACCTGTTTGTACTCCTAGATGAAGAGGCTCAAGTGGAAGCTCGGTTCGGTCTGTTTGGAGATAGTACTAATCCTTATGCAAGGTAGGTGCATGGTTTGCATGGAACATACCATATGCTCAGAAATCAATTTAGATGCACCAGATGGAACTCCTAGATGACATGTGTCATATGGACTCTCACTTCGGTCCGTTTAGAGACAGTGTTAGTTTCGGTGCACGATAGATGCACGGTTTGCACCTAATGCACCATAGGATAAGAAACCATTTTGGACACACCCGATGGTACTCCTAGGTCAAGGGGCTCAAGTGAAAGATCGGTTTGGTCTGTTTGGAGATAGTGCTAATCTTGATGCAAGATAGATGCACGGTTTGCATGGAACATACGATATGGTCAGAAATCAATTAGGACGCACTTGATATAACTCCTTGATGATGTGTGTCATATGGAATCTTGCTTCGGTTCGTTTAGAGACTGTTAGTTTTGGTAGAAGATATGTGCACGGTATACGCCTAATGCACCATAGGCTAAGAAACCATTTTAGACGCATCTGATGGTACTCGTAGTTGAAGAGGCTCAAGTGGAGGCTCGATTTGGTATGTTCAGATATAGTGCTAATCTTGATGCAAGATAGTTGCACAGTTTGCATGGAACGTAGCATATGTTAAGAAATCAATTTGGACGCGCCCAATGGAACTCCTAGATGACGCGTGTCATATGGAATCTCGCTTCGGTCTGTTTGGAGACAATGTTAGTTTTGGTGTAAGATAGGTGCATAGTTTGTGCCTAATGCACTATAGTCTAAGAAACCATTTTTGACGCACCTGTTTGTACTCCTAGATGAAGAGGCTCAAGTGGAAGCTTGGTTCGGTCTGTTTCGAGATAGTGCTAATCTTGATGCAAGATAGGTGCACGGTTTGCATGGAACATACCATATGCTTAGAAAACAATTTGGACGCACCAGATGGAACTCCAAGATGACAAGTGTCATATGGAATCTCACTTCGGTCCGTTGAGAGACAGTGTTAGTTTTGGTGCAACATAGGTGCACGGTTTGCACCTAATGCACCATAGGATAAGAAACCATTTTGCACGCACCCGATGGTACTCCTAGGTCAAGGGGCTCAAGTGAAAGCTCAGTTTGGTCTGCTTGGAGATAGTGCTAATCTTGATGCATGATAGATGCACGGTTTGCATGGAACATGCGATATGCTTAGAAATCAATTAGGACGCACCTGATATAACTCCTTGATGATGTGTGTCATATGGAATCTTGCTTCGGTTTGTTTAGAGATAGTGTTAGTTTTGGTAGAAGATATGTGCACGGTTTACGCCTAATGCACCATAGGCTAAGAAACCATTTTAGACGCACCCGATGATACTCGTAGTTGAAGAGGCTCAAATGGAGGCTCGATTTGGTTTGTTCGGATATAGTGCTAATCTTGATGCAAGATAGTTGCACAGTTTGCATGGAACGTACCATATGTTATGAAATCAATTTGGACGCACCCAATGGAACTCCTAGATGATGTGTGTCATATGGAATCTCGTTTCGGTCTGTTTGGAGACAATGTTAGTTTCGGTGCAAGATAGGTGCATAGTTTGTGCCTAATGCACCATAGTCTAAGAAACCATTTTTGACGCACCTATTTGTACTCCTAGATGAAGAGGCTCAAGTGGAAGCTCGGTTCGGTCTGTTTGGAGATAGTACTAATCCTTATGCAAGGTAGGTGCATGGTTTGCATGGAACATACCATATGCTCAGAAATCAATTTAGATGCACCAGATGGAACTCCTAGATGACATGTGTCATATGGACTCTCACTTCGGTCCGTTTAGAGACAGTGTTAGTTTCGGTGCAAGATAGATGCACGGTTTGCACCTAATGCACCATAGGATAAGAAACCATTTTGGACACACCCGATGGTACTCCTAGGTCAAGGGGCTCAAGTGAAAGATCGGTTTGGTCTGTTTGGAGATAGTGCTAATCATGATGCAAGATAGATGCACGGTTTGCATGGAACATACGATATGGTCAGAAATCAATTAGGACGCACTTGATATAACTCCTTGATGATGTGTGTCATATGGAATCTTGCTTCGGTTCGTTTAGAGACTGCTAGTTTTGGTAGAAGATATGTGCACGGTATACGCCTAATGCACCATAGGCTAAGAAACCATTTTAGACACATCTGATGGTACTCGTAGTTGAAGAGGCTCAAGTAGAGGCTCGATTTGGTATGTTCAGATATAGTGCTAATCTTGATGCAAGATAGTTGCACAGTTTGCATGGAACGTAGCATATGTTAAGAAATCAATTTGGACGCACCCAATGGAACTCCTAGATGACGCGTGTCATATGGAATCTCGCTTCGGTCTGTTTGGAGACAATGTTAGTTTTGGTGTAAGATAGGTGCATAGTTTGTGCCTAATGCACTATAGTCTAAGAAACCATTTTTGACGCAACTGTTTGTACTCCTAGATGAAGAGGCTCAAGTGGAAGCTTGGTTCGGTCTCTTTGGAGATAGTGCTAATATTGATGCAAGATAGGTGCACGGTTTGCATGGAACATACCATATGCTCAGAAAACAATTTGGACGCACCAGATGGAACTCCAAGATGACAAGTGTCATATGGAATCTCACTTCGGTCCGTTTAGAGACAGTGTTAGTTTTGGTGCAACATAGGTGCACGGTTTGCACCTAATGCACCATAGGATAAGAAACCATTTTGCACGCACCCGATGGTACTCTTAGGTCAAGGGGCTCAAGTGAAAGCTCAGTTTGGTCTGCTTGGAGATAGTGCTAATCTTGATTCATGATAGATGCACGGTTTGCATGGAACATACGATATGCATAGAAATCAATTAGGACGCACCTGATATAACTCTTTATGATGTGTGTCATTTGGAATCTTGCTTCGGTTCGTTTAGAGATAGTGTTAGTTTTGGTAGAAGATATGTGCACGGTTTACGCCTAATGCACCATAGGCTAAGAAACCATTTTAGACGCACCTGATATAACTCCTTGATGATGTGTGTCATTTGGAATCTTGCTTCGGTTTGTTTAGAGATAGTGTTAGTTTTGGTAGAAGATATGTGCACGGTTTACGCCTAATGCACCATAGGCTAAGAAACCATTTTAGACGCACCCGATGATACTCGTAGTTGAAGAGGCTCAAATGGAGGCTCGATTTGGTTTGTTTGGATTTAGTGCTAATCTTGATGCAAGATAGTTGCACAGTTTGCATGGAACGTACCATATGTTATGAAATCAATTTGGACGCACCCAATGGAACTCCTAGATGATGTGTGTCATATGGAATCTCGCTTCGGTCTGTTTGGAGACAATGTTAGTTTCGGTGCAAGATAGGTGCATACTTTGTGCCTAATGCACCATAGTCTAAGAAACCATTTTTGACGCACCTGTTTGTACTCCTAGATGAAGAGGCTCAAGTGGAAGCTCGGTTCGGTCTGTTTGGAGATAGTACTGATGCAAGGTAGGTGCATGGTTTGCATGGAACATACCATATGCTCAGAAATCAATTTAGATGCACCAGATGGAACTCCTAGATGACATGTGTCATATGGACGCTCACTTCGGTCCGTTTAGAGACAGTGTTAGTTTCGGTGCAAGATAGATGCACGGTTTGCACCTAATGCACCATAGGATAAGAAACCATTTTGGACACACCCGATGGTACTCCTAGGTCAAGGGGCTCAAGTGAAAGATCGGTTTGGTCTGTTTGGAGATAGTGCTAATCTTGATGCAAGATAGATGCACGGTTTGCATGGAACATACGATATGGTCAGAAATCAATTAGGACGCACTTGATATAACTCCTTGATGTTGTGTGTCATATGGAATCGGTGCAAGATAGGTCCATAGTTTGTGCCTAATGCACCATAGTCTAAGAAACCATTTTTGACGCACCTGTTTGTACTCCTAGATGAAGAGGCTCAAGTGGAAGCTCGGTTCGGTCTGTTTGGAGATAGTACTAATCCTTATGCAAGGTAGGTGCATGGTTTGCATGGAACATACCATATGCTCAGAAATCAATTCAGATGCACCAGATGGAACTCCTAGATGACATGTGTCATGTGGACTCTCACTTCGGTCCGTTTAGAGATAGTGTTAGTTTCGGTGCAAGATAGATGCACGGTTTGCACCTAATGCACCATAGGATAAGAAACCATTTTGGACACACCCGATGGTACTCCTAGGTCAAGGGGCTCAAGTGAAAGATCGGTTTGGTCTGTTTGGAGATAGTGCTAATCTTGATGCAAGATAGATACACGGTTTGCATGGAACATACGATATGGTCAGAAATCAATTAGGACGCACTTGATATAACTCCTTAATGTTGTGTGTCATATGGAATCTTGCTTCGGTTCGTTTAGAGACTGTTAGTTTTGGTAGAAGATATGTGCACGGTATACGCCTAATGCACCATAGGCTAAGAAACCATTTTAGACGCATCTGATGGTACTCGTAGTTGAAGAGGCTCAAGTGGAGGCTCGATTTGGTATGTTCAGATATAGTGCTAATCTTGATGCAAGATAGTTGCACTGTTTGCATGGAACGTAGCATATGTTAAGAAATCAATTTGGACGCACCCAATGGAACTCCTAGATGACGCGTGTCATATGGAATCTCGCTTCGGTCTGTTTGGAGACAATGTTAGTTTCGGTGCAAGATAGGTGCATAGTTTGTGCCTAATGCACCATAGTCTAAGAAACCATTTTTGACGCACCTGTTTGTACTCCTAGATGAAGAGGCTCAAGTGGAAGCTCAGTTCGGTCTGTTTGGAGATAGTACTAATCCTTATGCAAGGTAGGTGCATGGTTTGCATGGAACATACCATATGCTCAGAAATCAATTTAGTTGCACCAGATGGAACTCCTAGATGACATGTGTCATATGGACTCTCACGTCAGTCCGTTTAGAGACAGTGTTAGTTTCGGTGCAAGATAGATGCACGGTTTGCACCTAATGCACCATAGGATAAGAAACCATTTTGGACACACCTGATGGTACTCCTAGGTCAAGGGGCTCAAATGAAAGATCGGTCTGTTTGGAGATAGTGCTAGTCTTGATGCAAGATAGATGCACGGTTTGCATGGAACATACGATATGGTCAGAAATCAATTAGGACGCACTTGATATAACTCCTTGATGTTGTGTGTCATATGGAATCGGTGCAAGATAGGTCCATAGTTTGTGCCTAATGCACCATAGTCTAAGAAACCATTTTTGACGCACCTGTTTGTACTCCTAGATGAAGAGGCTCAAGTGGAAGCTCGGTTCGGTCTGTTTGGAGATAGTACTAATCCTTATGCAAGGTAGGTGCATGGTTTGCATGGAACATACCATATGCTCAGAAATCAATTTAGATGCACCAGATGGAACTCCTAGATGACATGTGTCATATGGACTCTCACTTCGGTCCGTTTAGAGATAGTGTTAGTTTCGGTGCAAGATAGATGCACGGTTTGCACCTAATGGACCATAGGATAAGAAACCATTTTGGACACACCCGATGGTACTCCTAGGTCAAGGGGCTCAAGTGAAAGATCGGTTTGGTCTGTTTGGAGATAGTGCTAATCTTGATGCAAGATAGATACACGGTTTGCATGGAACATACGATATGGTCAGAAATCAATTAGGACGCACTTGACATAACTCCTTGATGTTGTGTGTCATATGGAATCTTGCTTCGGTTCGTTTAGAGACTGTTAGTTTTGGTAGAAGATATGTGCACGGTATACGCCTAATGCACCATAGGCTAAGAAACCATTTTAGACGCATCTGATGGTACTCGAAGTTGAAGAGGCTCAAGTGGAGGCTCGATTTGGTATGTTCAGATATAGTGCTAATCTTGATGCAAGATAGTTGCACTGTTTGCATGGAACGTAGCATATGTTAAGAAATCAATTTGGACGCACCCAATGGAACTCCTAGATGACGCGTGTCATATGGAATCTCGCTTCGGTCTGTTTGGAGACAATGTTAGTTTTGGTGTAAGATAGGTGCATAGTTTGTGCCTAATGCACTATAGTCTAAGAAACCATTTTTGACGCACCTGTTTGTACTCCTAGATGAAGAGAGTCAAGTGGAAGCTTGGTTCGGTCTGTTTGGAGATAGTGCTAATCATGATGCAAGATAGGTGCACGGTTTGCATGGAACATACCATATGCTCAGAAAACAATTTGGACGCACCAGATGGAACTCCAAGATGACAAGTGTCATATGGAATCTCACTTCGGTCCGTTTAGAGACAGTGTTAGTTTTGGTGCAACATAGGTGCACGGTTTGCACCTAATGCACCATAGGATAAGAAACCATTTTGCACGCACTCGATGGTACTCCTAGGTCAAGGGGCTCAAGTGAAAGCTCAGTTTGGTCTGCTTGGAGATAGTGCTAATCTTGATGCATGATAGATGCACGGTTTGCATGGAACATGCGATATGCTTAGAAATCAATTAGGACGCACCTGATATAACTCCTTGATGATGTGTGTCATATGGAATCTTGCTTCGGTTTGTTTAGAGATAGTGTTAGTTTTGGTAGAAGATATGTGCACGGTTTACGCCTAATGCACCATAGGCTAAGAAACCATTTTAGACGCACCAGATGGTACTCGTAGTTGAAGAGGCTCAAATGGAGGCTCGATTTGGTTTGTTCGGATATAGTGCTAATCTTGATGCAAGATAGTTGCACAGTTTGTATGGAACGTACCATATGTTATGAAATCAATTTGGAAGCACCCAATAGAACTCCTAGATGATGTGTGTCATATGGAATCTCGTTTCGGTCTGTTTGGAGACAATGTTAGTTTCGGTGCAAGATAGGTGCATAGTTTGTGCCTAATGCACCATAGTCTAATAAACCATTTTTGACGCACCTGTTTGTACTCCTAGATGAAGAGGCTCAAGTGGAAGCTCGGTTCGGTCTGTTTGGAGATAGTACTAATCCTTATGCAAGGTAGGTGCATGGTTTGCATGGAACATACCATATGCTCAGAAATCAATTTAGATGCACCAGATGGAACTCCTAGATGACATGTGTCATATGGACTCTCACTTCGGTCCATTTAGAGACAGTGTTAGTTTCGGTGCACGATAGATGCACGGTTTGCACCTAATGCACCATAGGATAAGAAACCATTTTGGACACACCCGATGGTACTCCTAGGTCAAGGGGCTCAAGTGAAAGATCGGTTTGGTCTGTTTGGAGATAGTGCTAATCTTGATGCAAGATAGATGCACGGTTTGCATGGAACATACGATATGGTCAGAAATCAATTAGGACGCACTTGATATAACTCCTTGATGATGTGTGTCATATGGAATCTTGCTTCGGTTCGTTTAGAGACTGTTAGTTTTGGTAGAAGATATGTGCACGGTATACGCCTAATGCACCATAGGCTAAGAAACCATTTTAGACGCATCTGATGGTACTCGTAGTTGAAGAGGCTCAAGTGGAGGCTCGATTTGGTATGTTCAGATATAGTGCTAATCTTGATGCAAGATAGTTGTACAGTTTGCATGGAACATAGCATATGTTAAGAAATCAATTTGGACGCACCCAATGGAACTCCTAGATGACGCGTGTCATATGGAATCTCGCTTTGGTCTGTTTGGAGACAATGTTAGTTTTGGTGTAAGATAGGTGCATAGTTTGTGCCTAATGCACTATAGTCTAAGAAACCATTTTTGACGCACCTGTTTGTACTCCTAGATGAAGAGGCTCTAGTGGAAGCTTGGTTCGGTCTGTTTGGAGATAGTGCTAATCTTGATGCAAGATAGGTGCACGGTTTGCATGGTACATACCATATGCTCAGAAAACAATTTGGACGCACCAGATGGAACTCCAAGATGACAAGTGTCATATGGAATCTCACTTCGGTCCGTTTAGAGACAGTGTTAGTTTTGGTGCAACATAGGTGCACGGTTTGCACCTAATGCACCATAGGATAAGAAACCATTTTGCACGCACCCGATGGTACTCCTAGGTCAAGGGGCTCAAGTGAAAGCTCAGTTTGGTCTGCTTGGAGATAGTGCTAATCTTGATGCATGATAGATGCACGGTTTGCATGGAACATGCGATATGCTTAGAAATCAATTAGGACGCACCTGATATAACTCCTTGATGATGTGTGTCATATGGAATCTTGCTTCGGTTTGTTTAGAGATAGTGTTAGTTTTGGTAGAAGATATGTGCACGGTTTACGCCTAATGCACCATAGGCTAAGAAACCATTTTAGACGCACCCGATGATACTCGTAGTTGAAGAGGCTCAAATGGAGGCTCGATTTGGTTTGTTCGGATATAGTGCTAATCTTGATGCAAGATAGTTGCACAGTTTGTATGGAACGTACCATATGTTATGAAATCAATTTGGACGCACCCAATAGAACTCCTAGATGATGTGTGTCATATGGAATCTCGTTTCGGTCTGTTTGGAGACAATGTTAGTTTCGGTGCAAGATAGGTGCATAGTTTGTGCCTAATGCACCATAGTCTAATAAACCATTTTTGACGCACCTGTTTGTACTCCTAGATGAAGAGGCTCAAGTGGAAGCTCGGTTCGGTCTGTTTGGAGATAGTACTAATCCTTATGCAAGGTAGGTGCATGGTTTGCATGGAACATACCATATGCTCAGAAATCAATTTAGATGCACCAGATGGAACTCCTAGATGACATGTGTCATATGGACTCTCACTTCGGTCCATTTAGAGACAGTGTTAGTTTCGGTGCACGATAGATGCACGGTTTGCACCTAATGCACCATAGGATAAGAAACCATTTTGGACACACCCGATGGTACTCCTAGGTCAAGGGGCTCAAGTGAAAGATCGGTTTGGTCTGTTTGGAGATAGTGCTAATCTTGATGCAAGATAGATGCACGGTTTGCATGGAACATACGATATGGTCAGAAATCAATTAGGACGCACTTGATATAACTCCTTGATGATGTGTGTCATATGGAATCTTGCTTCGGTTCGTTTAGAGACTGTTAGTTTTGGTAGAAGATATGTGCACGGTATACGCCTAATGCACCATAGGCTAAGAAACCATTTTAGACGCATCAAATGGTACTCGTAGTTGAAGAGGCTCTAGTGGAGGCTCGATTTGGTATGTTCAGATATAGTGCTAATCTTGATGCAAGATAGTTGCACAGTTTGCATGGAACGTAGCATATGTTAAGAAATCAATTTGGACGCGCCCAATGGAACTCCTAGATGACGCGTGTCATATGGAATCTCGCTTCGGTCTGTTTGGAGACAATGTTAGTTTTGGTGTAAGATAGGTGCATAGTTTGTGCCTAATGCACTATAGTCTAAGAAACCATTTTTGACGCACCTGTTTGTACTCCTAGATGAAGAGGCTCAAGTGGAAGCTTGGTTCGGTCTGTTTCGAGATAGTGCTAATCTTGATGCAAGATAGGTGCACGGTTTGCATGGAACATACCATATGCTTAGAAAACAATTTGGACGCACCAGATGGAACTCCAAGATGACAAGTGTCATATGGAATCTCACTTCGGTCCGTTGAGAGACAGTGTTAGTTTTGGTGCAACATAGGTGCACGGTTTGCACCTAATGCACCATAGGATAAGAAACCATTTTGCACGCACCCGACGGTACTCCTAGGTCAAGGGGCTCAAGTGAAAGCTCAGTTTGGTCTGCTTGGAGATAGTGCTAATCTTGATGCATGATAGATGCACGGTTTGCATGGAACATGCGATATGCTTAGAAATCAATTAGGACGCACCTGATATAACTCCTTGATGATGTGTGTCATATGGAATCTTGCTTCGGTTTGTTTAGAGATAGTGTTAGTTTTGGTAGAAGATATGTGCACGGTTTACGCCTAATGCACCATAGGCTAAGAAACCATTTTAGACGCACCCGATGATACTCGTAGTTGAAGAGGCTCAAATGGAGGCTCGATTTGGTTTGTTCGGATATAGTGCTAATCTTGATGCAAGATAGTTGCACAGTTTGCATGGAACGTACCATATGTTATGAAATCAATTTGGACGCACCCAATGGAACTCCTAGATGATGTGTGTCATATGGAATCTCGTTTCGGTCTGTTTGGAGACAATGTTAGTTTCGGTGCAAGATAGGTGCATAGTTTGTGCCTAATGCACCATAGTCTAAGAAACCATTTTTGACGCACCTGTTTGTACTCCTAGATGAAGAAGCTCAAGTGGAAGCTTGGTTCGGTTTGTTTGGAGATAGTGCTAATCTTGATGCAAGATAGGTGCACGGTTTGCATGGAACATACCATATGCTCAGAAAACAATTTGGACGCACCAGATGGAACTCCAAGATGACAAGTGTCATATGGAATCTCACTTCGGTCCGTTTAGAGACAGTGTTAGTTTTGGTGCAACATAGGCGCACGGTTTGCACCTAATGCACCATAGGATAAGAAACCATTTTGCACGCACCCGATGGTACTCCTAGGTCAAGGGGCTCAAGTGAAAGATCGGTTTGGTCTGTTTGGAGATAGTGCTAATCTTGATGCAAGATAGATGCACGGTTTGCATGGAACATACGATATGGTCAGAAATCAATTAGGACGCACTTGATATAACTCCTTGATGTTGTGTGTCATATGCAATCTTGCTTCGGTTCATTTAGAGACTGTTAGTTTTGGTAGAAGATATGTGCACGGTATACGCCTAATGCACCATAGGCTAAGAAACCATTTTAGACGCATCTGATGGTACTCGTAGTTGAAGAGGCTCAAGTGGAGGCTCGATTTGGTATGTTCAGATATAGTGCTAATCTTGATGCAAGATAGTTGCACAGTTTGCATGGAACGTAGCATATGCTCAGAAAATAATTTAGACGCACCAGATGGAACTCCAAGATGACGCGTGTCATATGGAATCTCGCTTCGGTCTGTTTGGAGACAATGTTAGTTTTGGTGAAACATAGGTGCACGGTTTGCACCTAATGCACCATAGGATAAGAAACCATTTTGCACGCACCCGATGGTACTCCTATGTCAAGGGGCTCAAGTGAAAGCTCAGTTTGGTCTGCTTGGAGATAGTGCTAATCTTGATGCATGATAGATGCACGGTTTGCATGGAACATACGATATGCTTAGAAATCAATTAGGACGCACCTGATATAACTCCTTATGATGTGTGTCATATGGAATCTTGCTTTGGTTCGTTTAGAGATAGTGTTAGTTTTGGTAGAAGATATGTCCACGGTTTACGCCTAATGCACCATAGGCTAAGAAACCATTTTAGACGCACCCGGTACTCGTAGTTGAAGAGGCTCAAATGGAGGCTCGATTTGGTTTGTTTGGATATAGTGCTAATCTTGATGCAAGATAGTTGCATAGTTTGCATGCAACGTACCATATGTTATGAAATCAATTTGGACGCACCCAATGTACCATATGATAAGAAACCATTTTGCACACACCTGATGGTACTCCTAGGTCAAGGGGCTCAAGTGAAAGCTCAGTTTGGTTTGCTTGGAGATAGTGCTAATCTTGATGCATGATAGATGCACGGTTTGCATAGAACATACGATATGCTTAGAAATCAATTAGGACGCACCTGATATAACTCCTTATGATGTGTGTCATATAGAATCTTGCTTCGGTTCATTTAGAGATAGTGTTAGATTTGGTAGAAGATATGTGCACGGTTTACGCCTAATGCACCATAGGCTAAGAAACCATTTTAGACGCACCCGATGGTACTCGTAGTTGAAGAGGCTCAAATGGAGGCTCGATTTGGTTTGTTCGGATATAGTGCTAATCTTGATGCAAGATAGTTGCATAGTTTGCATGCAACGTACCATATGTTATGAAATCAATTTGGACGCACCCAATGGAACTCCTAGATGATGTGTGTCATATGGAATCTCGCTTCGGTTTGTTTGGAGACAATGTTAGTTTCGGTGCAAGATAGGTGCATAGTTTGTGCCTAATGCACCATAGTCTAAGAAACCATTTTTGACGCACCTGTTTGTACTCCTAGATGAAGAGGCTCAAGTGGAAGCTCGGTTCGGTCTGTTTGGAGATAATACTAATCCTTATGCAAGGTAGGTGCATGGTTTGCATGGAACATACCATATGCTCAGAAATCAATTTAGATGCACCAGATGGAACTCCTAGATGACATGTGTCATATGGACTCTCACTTCGGTCCGTTTAGAGACAGTGTTAGTTTCGGTGCAAGATAGTGCACGGTTTGCACCTAATGCACCATAGGATAAGAAACCATTTTGGACACGCCCGATGGTACTCCTAGGTCAAGGGGCTCAAGTGAAAGATCGGTTTGGTCTGTTTGGAGATAGTGTTATTCTTGATGCAAGATAGATGCACGGTTTGCATGGAACATACGATATGGTCAGAAATCAATTAGGACGCACTTGATATAACTCCTTGATGATGTGTGTCATATGGAATCTTGCTTCGGTTCGTTTAGAGACTGTTAGTTTTGGTAGAAGATATGTGCACGGTATACGCCTAATGCACCATAGGCTAAGAAACCATTTTAGACGCACCCGATAGTACTCGTAGTTGAAGAGGCTCAAATGGAGGCTCAATTTGGTTTGTTCAGATATAGTGCTAATCTTGATGCAAGATAGTTGCACAGTTTGCATGGAACGTATCATATGTTAAGAAATCAATTTGGACGCACCCAATGGAACTCCTAGATGACGTGTGTCATATGGAATCTCGCTTCGGTCTGTTTGGAGACAATGTTAGTTTTGGTGTAAGATAGGTGCATAGTTTGTGCCTAATGCACTATAGTCTAAGAAACCATTTTTGACGTACCTATTTGTATTCCTAGATGAAGAGGCTCAAGTGGAAGTTTGGTTCGGTCTGTTTGGAGATAGTGCTAATTTTGATGCAAGATAGGTGCACGGTTTGCATGGAACATACCATATGCTCAGAAAACAATTTGGACGCACCAGATGGAACTCCAAGATGACAAGTGTCATATGGAATCTCACTTCGGTCCGTTTAGAGACTGTGTTAGTTTTGGTGCAACATAGGTGCATGGTTTGCACCTAATGCACCATAGGATAAGAAACCATTTTGCACGCACCCGATGGTACTCCTAGGTCAAGGGGCTCAAGTGAAAGATCGGTTTGGTCTGTTTGGAGATAGTGTTAATCTTAATGCAAGATAGATGCACGGTTTGCATGGAACATACGATATGGTCAGAAATTAATTAGGACGCACTTGATATAACTCCTTGATGATGTGTGTCATATGGAATCTTGCTTCGGTTCGTTTAGAGACTGTTAGTTTTGGTAGAAGATATGTGCACGGTATACGCCTAATGCACCATAGGCTAAGAAACCATTTTAGACGCATCTGATGGTACTCGTAGTTGAAGAGGCTCAAGTGGAGGCTCGATTTGGTATGTTCAGATATAGTGCTAATCTTGATGCAAGATAGTTGCACAGTTTGCATGGAACGTAGCATATGCTCAGAAAACAATTTGGACGCACGAGATGGAACTCCAAGATGACAAGTGTCGTATGGAATCTCACTTCGGTTCGTTTAGAGACTGTGTTAGTTTTGGTGCAACATAGGCGCACGGTTTGCACCTAATGTACCATAGGATAAGAAACCATTTTGCACGCACCCGATGGTACTCCTAGGTCAAGGGGCTCAAGTGAAAGCTCGGTTTTGTCTGCTTGAAGATAGTTCTAATCTTGATGCATGATAGATGCACGGTTTGCATGGAACATACGATATGCTTAGAAATCAATTAGGACGCACCTGATATAACTCCTTATGATGTGTGTCATATGGAATCTTGCTTCGGTTCGTTTAGAGATAGTGTTAGTTTTGGTCGAAGATATGTGCACGGTTTACGCCTAATGCACCATAGGCTAAGAAACCATTTTGGACACACCCGATGGTACTCCTAGGTCAAGGGGCTCAAGTGAAAGCTCAGTTTGGTCTGCTTGGAGATAGTGCTAATCTTGATGCATGATAGATGCACGGTTTGCATGGAACATACGATATGCTTAGAAATCAATTAGGACGCACTTGATATAACTCCTTATGATGTGTGTCATATGGAATCTTGCTTCGGTTCGTTTAGAGATAGTGTTAGTTTTGGTAGAAGATATGTGGACGGTTTACGCCTAATGCACCATAGGCTAAGAAACCATTTTAGACGCACCCGATGGTACTCGTAGTTGAAGAGGCTCAAATGGAGGCTCGATTTGGTTTGTTCGGATATAGTGCTAATCTTGATGCAAGATAGTTGCATAGTTTGCATGGAACGTACCATATGTTATGAAATCAATTTGGACGCACCCAATGGAACTCTAGATGATGCGTGTCATATGGAATCTCGCTTCGGTCTGTTTGGAGACAATGTTAGTTTCGGTGCAAGATAGGTGCATAGTTTGTGCCTAATGCACCATAGTCTAAGAAACCATTTTTGACGCACCTGTTTGTACTCCTAGATGAAGAGGCTCAAGTGGAAGCTCGGTTCGGTCTGTTTGGAGATAGTACTAATCCTTATGCAAGGTAGGTGCATGGTTTGCATGGAACATACCATATGCTCAGAAATCAATTTAGATGCACCAGATGGAACTCCCAGATGACATGTGTCATATGGACTCTCACTTCGGTCCGTTTAGAGACAGTGTTAGTTTCGGTGCAAGATAGATGCACGGTTTGCACCTAATAAACCATAGGATAAGAAACCATTTTAGACACACCCGATGGTACTCCTAGGTCAAGGGGCTCAAGTGAAAGATCGGTTTGGACTGTTTGGAGATAGTGCTAATCTTGATGCAAGATAGATGCACGGTTTGCATGGAACATACGATATGGTCAGAAATCAATTAGGATGCACTTGATATAACTCCTTGATGATGTGTGTCATATGGAATCTTGCTTCGGTTCGTTTAGAGACTGTTAGTTTTGGTAGAAGATATGTGCACGGTATACGCCTAATGCACCATAGGCTAAGAAACCATTTTAGACGCATCTGATGGTACTCGTAGTTGAAGAGGCTCAAGTGGAGGCTCGATTTGGTATGTTCAGATATAGTGCTAATCTTGATGCAAGATAGTTGCACAGTTTGCATGGAACGTAGCATATGCTCAGAAAACAATTTGGACGCACCAGATGGAACTCCAAGATGACAAGTGTCATATGGAATCTCACTTCGGTCCGTTTAGAGACAGTGTTAGTTTTGGTGCAACATAGGTGCACGGTTTGCACCTAATGCACCATAGGATAAGAAACCATTTTGCACGCACCCGATGGTACTCCTAGGTCAAGGGGCTTAAGTGAAAGCTCGGTTTTGTCTGCTCGGAGATAGTGCTAATCTTGATGCATGATAGATGCATGGTTTGCATGGAACATACGATATGCTTAGAAATCAATTAGGACACACCTGATATAACTCCTTATGATGTGTGTCGTATGGAATCTTGCTTCGGTTCGTTTAGAGATAGTGTTAGTTTTGGTAGAAGATATGTGCACTGTTTACGCCTAATGCACCATAGGCTAAGAAACCATTTTGGACACACCCGATGGTACTCCTAGGTCAAGGGGCTCAAGTGAAAGCTCAGTTTGGTCTGCTTGGAGATAGTGCTAATCTTGATGCATGATAGATGCACGGTTTGCATGGAACATAAGATATGCTTAGAAATCAATTAGGACGCACCTGATATAACTCCTTATGATGTGTGTCATATGAAATCTTGCTTCGGTTCGTTTAGAGATAGTGTTAGTTTTGGTAGAAGATATGTGCATGGTTTACGCCTAATGCACCATAGGCTAAGAAACCATTTTAGACGCACCCGATGGTACTCGTAGTTGAAGAGGCTCAAATGGAGGCTCGATTTGTTTTGTTCGGATATAGTGCTAATCTTGATGCAAGATAGTTGCACAGTTTGCATGGAACGTACCATATGTTATGAAATCAATTTGGACGCACCCAATGGAACTCTAGATGATGTGTGTCATATGGAATCTCGCTTCGGTTTGTTTGGAGACAATGTTAGTTTCGGTGCAAGATAGGTGCATAGTTTGTGCCTAATGCACCATAGTCTAAGAAACCATTTTTGACGCACCTGTTTGTACTCCTAGATGAAGAGGCTCAAGTGGAAGCTCGGTTCGGTCTGTTTGGAGATAGTACTAATCCTTATGCAAGGTAGGTGCATGGTTTGCGTGGAACATACCATATGCTCAGAAATCAATTTAGATGCACCAGATGGAACTCCTAGATGACATGTGTCATATGGACTCTCACTTCGGTCCGTTTAGAGACAGTGTTAGTTTCGGTGCAAGATAGATGCACGGTTTGCACCTAATAAACCATAGGATAAGAAACCATTTTAGACAAACCCGATGGTACTCCTAGGTCAAGGGGCTCAAGTGAAAGATCGGTTTGGACTGTTTGGAGATAGTGCTAATCTTGATGCAAGATAGATGCACGGTTTGCATGGAACATACGATATGGTCAGAAATCAATTAGGACGCACTTGATATAACTCCTTGATGATGTGTGTCATATGGAATCTTGCTTCGGTTCGTTTAGAGACTGTTAGTTTTGGTAGAAGATATGTGCACGATATACGCCTAATGCACCATAGGCTAAGAAACCATTTTAGACGCATCTGATGGTAGTCGTAGTTGAAGAGGCTCAAGTGGAGGCTCGATTTGGTGTGTTCAGATATAGTGCTAATCTTGATGCAAGATAGTTGCACAGTTTACATGGAACGTAGCATACGCTTAGAAAACAATTTGGACGCACCAGATGGAACTCCAAGATGACAAGTGTCATATGGAATCGCACTTCGGTCCGTTTAGAGACAGTGTTAGTTTTGGTGCAACATAGGTGCACGGTTTGCACCTAATGCACCATAGGATAAGAAACCATTTTGCACGCACCCGATGGTACTCCTAGGTCAAGAGGCTCAAGTGAAAGCTCAGTTTGGTCTGCTTGGAGATAGTGCTAATCTTGATGCATGATAGATGCACGGTTTGCATGGAACATACAATATGCTTAGAAATCAATTAGGATGCACCTGATATAACTCCTTATGAAGTGTGTCATATGGAATCTTGCTTCGGTTCGTTTAGAGACAGTGTTAGTTTTGGTAGAAGATATGTGCACGGTTTACGCCTAATGCACCATAGGCTAAGAAACCATTTTAGACGCATCCGATGGTACTCGTAGTTGAAGAGGCTCAAGTGGAGGCTGGATTTGGTCTGTTCGGATATAGTGCTAATCTTGATGCAAGATAGTTGCACAGTTTCATTGGAACATACCATATGTTAAGAAATCAATATGGATGCACCGGATGGAACTCCTAGATGATGTGTGTCATATAGAATCTCACTTCGGTCTGTTTGGAGACAATGTTAGTTTCGGTGCAAGATAGGTGCATAGCTTGTGCCTAATGCACCATAATCTAAGAAACTATTTTTGACACACTTGT
>NC_012871.2:35763567-35820510 GCF_000003195.3 Sorghum bicolor
CAGGGGCTTTCACGACGGAGGCAGCCACTACCTCCGCCATCTGTTGGTGGGTTCCGGCACAGACAGTATTAGTTTCGCTGCAAGATATGTGCACAGTTTGCGCCTAATGCACCAAAGTCTAAGAAACCATTTTGGAAGCACCAGTTGGAACTCGTAGGTGAAGAGGCTAAAGTGGAGGCTTGGTTCGGTCTGTTTAGAGATAGTGCTAATCTTGATGCAAGATAGGTGCACGATTTGCATGGAACATACCATATGCTCAGAAATCAATTTAGATGCACCAGATAGAACTCCTAGATGACATGTGTCATATGAAATCTCACTTCGGTCCGTTTAGAGACAGTGTTAGTTTCGGTGCAAGATAGGTGCATGATTTGCAGCAAATTCACCATAGGATAAGAAACCATTTTGGACACACCCGATGGTACTCCTAGGTCAAGGTGCTCAAGTGAAAGCTCAATTTGGTCTATTTGGATATAGTGCTAATCTTGATGCAATATAGATGCACGGTTTACATGGAACATACGATATGGTCAGAAATCAATTAGGACGCACCTGATAGAACTCCTTGATGATGTGTGTCATATGGAATCTTGCTTCGATTCATTTAGAGACTGTTAGTTTTGGTAGAAGATATGTGCACGGTTTACGCCTAATGCACCATAGGCTAAGAAACCATTTTAGACGCATCTGATGGTACTCGTAGTTGAAGAGGCTCAAGTGGAGGCTGGATTTGGTCTGTTCGGATATAGTGCTAATCTTGATGCAAGATAGTTGCACAGTTTGCATGGAACATACCATATGTTAAGAAATCAATTTGGATGCACCAAATGGAACTCCTAGATGACGTGTGTCATATAGAATCTCGCTTCGGTCTGTTTGGAGACAATGTTAGTTTCGGTTCAAGATAGGTGCATAGTTTGTGCCTAATGCACCATAGTCTAATAAACCATTTTGACACACCTGTTTGTACTCCTAGATGAAGAGGCTCAACTGGAAGCTCGGTTCGGTCTATTTGGAGATAGTGCTAATCTTGATGCAAGATAGGTGCACGGTTTGCATGGAACATACCATACGCTTGGAAATCAATTTGGATGCACCTGATGGAACTCCTTGATGACGTGTGTCATATGGAATCTCGCTTTGGTCTATTTAGAGACAGTGTTAGTTTCGGTGCAAGATTTGTGCATGGTTTGCGCCTAATGCACCATAGTCTAAGAAACCATTTTGGAAGCACATGTTGGTACTTCGGTGAAGAGGCTCAAGTGGAAGCTCGGTTTGATCTGTTTGGAGATAGTGTTAATCTTGATGCAAGATAGATGCACGGTCTGCATGGAACGTACCATATGCTTAGAAATTAATTTGGACACACCCGATAGAACTCCTTCATGACGTGTGTCATATGGAATCTCGCTTTGGTGTCCACAGAGACTGTATTAGTTTCGGTGCAAGATATGTACACGATTTGCGCCTAATGCACCAAAGTCTAAGAAACCATTTTGGAAGCACCTTTTGGTACAACTAGGTAAAAGGCTCAAGTGAAAGCTCGGTTTCGTCTATTTGGAGATAGTGCTAATGTTGATGCAAGATAGATGCACGATCTGCATTGAACGTACCATATGCTTAGAAATTAATTTAGACACACCCAATAGAACTCCTTGATGACATGTGTCATATGGAATCTCGCTTTAGTGTGCTTAGAGACAGTATTAGTTTCGGTGCAAGATATGTGCACGGTTTACGCCTAATGCACCAAAGTCTAAGAAACCATTTTGGAAGCACCTGTTGGTACTCCTAGGTGAAGAGGCTCAAGTGGAGGCTCGGTTTGGTCTGTTTAGAGATAGTGCTAATCTTGATGCAAGATAGGTGCAAGATTTGCATGGAACATACCATATGCTCATAAATCAATTTGGACGCACCAGATGGAACTACTAGATGACATGTGTCGTATGATATCTCACTTCGGTCCATTTAAAGACTGTTAGTTTCGGTGCAAGATTGGTAACCAGTTTGCACCTAATGCACCATAGGATAAGAAACCATTTTGGACACACCCGATGGTACTCCTAGGTCAAGGGGCTCAAGTGAAAGCTCGGTTTGGTCTATTTGTAGATAGTGCTAATCTTGATGCAAGATAGATGCACGGTTTGCATGGAACACACGATATGCTTAGAAATCAATTAGGACGCACCTGATATAATTCCTTGATGATGTGTGTCATATGGAATCTTGCTCCGGATCGTTTAGAGACAGTGTTAGTTTTGGTAGAAGATATGTGCACGGTTTACGCCTAATGTACCATAGGCTAAGAAACCATTTTAGACGCACCCGATGGTACTCGTAGTTGAAGAGGCTCAAGTGGAGGCTCGATTTGGTCTGTTCGGAAATAGTTGCAATCTTGATGCAACATAGTTGCACAGTTTGCATGCAACGTACCATATGTTAAGAAATCAATTTGGACGCATCCAATGGAACTCCTAAATGACGTGTCATATGGAATCTCGCTTCAGTCTGTTTGGTGACATGTTAGTTTCGGTGCAAGATAGTTGCATAGTTTGTGCCTAATGCACCATAGTCTAAGAAACCATTTTTGATGCTCCTGTTTGTACTCCTAGATGAAGAGGCACAAGTGGAAGCTCAGTTCGGTCTATTTGGAGATAGTGCTAATCTTGATGCAAGATAGGTGCACGGTTTGCATGGAACATACCATATGCTTTGAAATCAATTTGGATGCACCCGATGGAACTCCTTGATGATGTGTGTCGTATGGAATCTCGCTTTGGTCTGTTTAGAAATAGTGTTTATTTCGGTGCAAGATATGTGCATGGTTTGCGCCTAATGCACCATAGTCTAAGAAACCATTTTGGAAGCACTTGTTGGTACTTCGGTGAAGAGGCTCAAGTGAAAGCTCGGTTTGATCTATTTGGAGATAGTGCCAATCTTGATGCAAGATAGGTGCATGATTTGCAAGGAACATACTGTAGGATCTCCTGGAAGTTAAAGAAGCCTAGAGGGGGGGTGAATAGGCCTGCAAAAATTCAACTCAAAACTCTGTTAGAACAGAGGGCGGCACTGCCGGCCTTCAAATAAAATACCAAAGGTGGTACTACTTTGCAGGAAGTAAACTTAGGTGGTGAAGAACACAATCCTGCAAAACAAAGATAAGATCCAGTATGAAGACTGGATGTCAAAGAAAAGTCTCTCTAGACTAGATCGGGCCACCAAACCCTAGAGTATAACTTGAGAAATAATCTGCAAGAAGCTTATCCCGTGGTTCAGCTCACCACAAAGGCTTGCCTAGGTCCACGTTGTTGAGGAAGCCACACTAGGCTTAGGCTTGCCACAAAGGCTTGCCCTACCCTCGTTCTCAAGTCAAGAGAGTGAACTCTTGAAGTGAGGGGTAATTTCTTAGCTGCAAAACAAGTTTACAAACCTCCCAAGGCTGCCACACAAGAGGGCAAGCTCATGGGCGACGCCTAGCCAGCTAGGAGCAAGTTCCAAGAGTAACAAACCCTAGAACCTCTGACCAAACATGAACGAAATGCTCTTAGACCTTGGGAATCAGTGGATCTACTCTCCAATCGAGTTTTGCTGCCTTTTCTCTCAAAGATTGATGGTTGAAATCAAAGATTGCTTGAGGGATGGAGGGCAACAATGGAGGAGAGAGAGAGAGAGCTCTGGTCTTTCTGAGCAAGAGATAAGTCGTCTATGGTCTGTGATGATCGTTGTGAGGAGCGTCCAGAGGTAAAGACATCCCCTAGGTCCCAACGGTCAGGAGAGGGCGGCACTGCCGCCCTAGCCAGAGCAGGTTAACAAAGAAACTGTTTTGCGTGCTGCTTTGGCTGAGAAAGAGGATGTTGTTTTGTGAAGATGAGCATCTGGTTGCACAGTTGACCAACAATTCTAGAATTCCCCTTTATAGTACGGCTTTTCCTAAACTCAAATAAAGAAAATAAAATGAAGTAACACATCCTTGAGTTTGGATCAGCTCAAACATATTTTTAGAATACCAGCAACCCGTACATCATTTCCATAAATTGATCCCCTGCTCATTAACTCGATAAAACTTGTTAGTCTTCTAATTTTGTTGTCATTAACACCAAAACCCACAATAGGGCTTGATTGCACTTACAATCTCCCCCTTTTTGGTGATTGATGACAACCTAATTAGAGCTTTCAACAACATAAACAAGAATTAAGATTTTTGAGCCAGGATTATAGGGGCCTCCCCCTGAAGATGTAAATGAGGATTGAATCCTAAAAGCTTGCTTTATGATGCAAGGTCTTACATCTTCAAGTAGGAGGACCTCCCCCTACATCCATGCCTACTGTGGGGTGTTGTGCAAAGTGTCACAAGACAAGACATGATGCAAACAGATATTGAAACAACAGAGCTGCTTGGCTGCTGAGGCATAGGGCGGCACTGCCGGCCTAATACCCAACAGTCAGACAACAACCAGAAAAACATAGCAGAAACTAGAGAGGAGAGACAACACAGTGAACTGAACTAAATAATAAAACCGCTGTTCTTAAAACAAGTCCATATCCAAAGCAAATAGTGAGATGAGGTAGCCATAATACATAAAATAGAGTTTTTCAACGGTTTTCTCTCACAACCTAAAGACTACTCTCAAAAGATAGGACATGAAGCGCAGCTAGATCTCAAAAATAATTTGACCCCTCTAATTTTCTCCCCCTTTGGCGTCAAACACCAAAAAGAGAAGAGAAAAGAAGAGAAATCACTCGTCGTCGTTGTCGGAGTCAACTCTAGCACGTCCCTGAACATGAGTGGTCGAGGTGAAGCGAACGTCGAGGTGGAGCTAAAGAAGATGGCCCAGCTGCCTCTGAAGGGTCATGAGGACGTCGAGAGTAGACACGTTGCAAGGTCTCCTGAACCTGTGGATCTTCCTCTGCTGCCCAGATCCCCTCATCATCACTATCATCACCATCAGGCTGCTCAAAGTGCTGCTCCTGTGCATCTCCATGGGGCTGCTCATCCTCAGAAGAGGTGTCTGACAGACTAGGTAGGTTAGGGAATTGAGGAGGAGGCCTAACTGGTGAAAGAGGTGGAAGACCAGCCAACTCCCTAGCTACCCTAACTGCCTCTCTGTTCTCCAAACGATCCTCATAAGCAGTGTTTGCAGCATAGGTACAGGTGGCAAAAATGGCCTTGATCCATTCACTCATCTTCCCCAGCTTCTTGCTCTTCTTTTTCCTGCCACTCCTAGAGGACTCAGGAACATCTCTGTGAGCAAAGGATGTCTCTCTAGTGGGTGAACCGGCTGCTGCCCTGCTGCTCCCCTTACCCCCATGTGTCTTCTTTATGTTGTAAACACCATGAATGCAGTCATTGGGGAATCTCTGACCTGAAAACCTCTTAATCATGAACATCAGATAAGGTGCATATGGCAGCGACCTTCTTCCATCATCCATGACATAAGCTAACTCAACCCAAATAAATCTTCCTACATTGAATCTCTCACCACTCTGGGAATCTAGACAACACATTAGTGATATATCCATTTAGATCAGTTGCATTGTCCATGGGATTGAGAGTGATTCTAAACAAGTTGTTCATGGTGTAATAAATTGCCTTGAACCCTGTCCTTCTCCCATCAGCCTTGCTAGGATCTTCCCACATAAAACTCACCTCATGTGGCTCAAGGCGACACACATCATGGATCCTACTGAAAGATCTGTGAATCTGTCCAAAACCAAGAATACGACAGAAGGTGACAAAATCAATGCGATAATGCCTACCATCTGTCATCCAATGGATCTCATCCTCATCCCTATTCCAAAATTATGTGGCATGAAACTGTGCAAGTATTTCTCTATTCCAATCATACCTGAAACTCATGATATCAGTCAACTGGAATCTGTCACATGTCTTTATGGCAGCAGCAAACTCATTTCTATCTTGCAGCTCATTGAAATCAACATATTGCATCTTGCAGATTTTGCCCCTAGGCTTTGTCATGATGGCTGTGGCATAGAAGTTGGAGTGGAACACATTCAAAAATCTATAATCAACCCCCAACAGCTTATCTGCAGCATAGGGATCAATCTCTCTGGCATCACCAGTAGCCTTCCAACTCCTCCCATAGTCAACCATTGTATGTCTCACATTGTTGTGAGGCTCTGTGAGAACAAACTCATCCTCATTGTCCCTCATATAGCTGTCATCAAACTTTGTGAGGTGATTTGGTGTGCCATGCATAATTGGGATGGTGTATCCAATCCTTTGATTCATTTCCTCCTCAGCCACATATTGATCATGTGCTGCTCTATAGTGGCTCGAGGTGCTGCACCACTACCTCCTGCTGTCCTCCCCCTGCCTCTACGAGCCAATTGCTTCGCCAACACTTTCCTCTTTCCCCTAGCATCATCTCCTTCTCGATCCATCTTATGCATTGAATGAAGAGGAAAGAAGAGCAATGCCCAAGGCTTGAGCGGGGGGGGGGGGGGGGGAGTCCCCCCCAACCAGAGGAGAGGATGGGAACTCGCCAAGGGCTGTGGAGATCATGGCTATGAGCACTTGCACCTTGCCTAACCCTAGAGGAGAGGAGAACGAGAAGGGAGGTGTTGTGCACGTCTGGGAGAGAAAGGAAAGAGGAGGGGCGGAGCCAGAGAGAAAAGAGGTAGAGGGAGATGGGCCCCGCGCCTCTGCCAAATTGGGCCCGAATCCATTGTGGATTCAAAGGGCGGCACTGCCGGCCTTAATGGGCGGCACTGTCGCCCTGTCCAACTTGCAGGGGTACAGCTAAATCCTTTTCCTATTCTTTACTTTAGATAAGGACAGGTTAATCCCTAAGTATTATGATCAGCAAACAAACAACAATACATACTATGATCATAATACTAAGAGACATTTTGTAAATGTTTTGAAAGACTTGTAAATCAGCTTTTCAAGATTTTGCCTATGTCGCTAGGTTGACAAACATATATGTGCAGGATTTCAAGTCACGTTACGAGAATCAAGGATATTTAGTTCACCACGCAGCTCACAAAACCTTGACTCATCGAGGGGTTTAGTGAAGATATCGGCTAGTTGCTTTTCGATGCTCACATGACGAATTTCAATATCTCCTTTAGCTTCGTGGTCTCTCAAGAAATGATGTCGGATGTCTATGTGTTTAGTTCTTGAGTGACTTACGGGGTTGTTTGCAAGCTTTATGGCGCTTTCATTGTCACATAATAATGGGATTTTGGTGAGGTGACATCCGAAATCTTGAAGGGTTTGCTTCATCCAAAGTAGTTGAGCACAGCATGCGCCGGCTACAACATACTCGGCCTCCGCAGTGGAAAGGGCTACACAATTTTGCTTCTTAGAGCTCCAAGACACTAAGGACCGTCCAAATAATTGACATGTCCCCGAAGTGCTTTTTCTATCTACTTTGCAACCGGCGTAATCGGAGTCCGAATAGCCAAGTAGACTGAACTTGGAACCCTTAGGATACCACAAGCCAAGGTTCAGTGTGTGAACTAGATATCGTAAGATTTTCTTAACAGCCACTAAGTGACACTCTTTCGGGTTGGCTTGAAATCTAGCACACATGCACACACACTAAGCATTATGTCCGGCCTAGATGGCACATAAGTAAAGAAGAGAGCCAATCATGGAACGATATACCTTGATATCCACGGCTGTCCCTTCTTCATTTAGATCAAGATGTCCATTAGTTAGAATGGGAGTTTTGATAGGCTTGGCATTCACCATGTCAAACTTCTTGAGCATATCATGAGTGTACTTGGTTTGACTTATGAAAGTTCCTTCCTTCACTTGTTTGATTTGAAATCCAAGGAAGAACTTCAATTCACCCATCATGGACATCTCAAATCTCTTCGTCATGGTCCTACTAAATTCTTCAACATACAAATGATTAGTACTACCAAATATTATGTCATTGACATATATTTGGCACACAAATATATCATTACGAACTTTATGAGTGAAGAGTGTAGGATCGGCTTTCCCTATGTCAAAGCCTTGTTTAAGTAAGAATTCCTTAAGGCATTCATACCATGCTCTTGGTGCTTGTTTCAGCACATAGAGCGCCTTTTGGAGTTTGAACACATGGTTTGGAAACTGGGGGTCTTCAAATCCTGGTGGTTGCTCAACGTAGACCAATTCTTGTATTGGACCATTGAGGAATGCACTCTTGACATCCATTTGATATAACTTGAAGTCATGATGGGCAGCAAAAGCTAAGAGCATTCGAATTGCCTCAAGCCTTGCTATGTTTCTTCAAAATCCAATCCCTCTACTTGAGTAAATCCTTGAGCTACCAATCTTGCCTTGTTTCTTGTCACCACACCATGTTCATCCTGCTTGTTGCGAAAGACCCATTTTGTTCCAATAACATTGGTATTTGACCTTTCAACCAAGGTCCATACTTGATTTCTCTCAAAGTTGTTAAGCTCTTCTTGCATTGCCATGACCCAATCCGGATCTCCAAGTGCTTGTTCTACCTTGAGTGGTTCCAAAGAGGAGACAAAACGAGTAAAATTGACAAAAGTTAACCAAATGAGATCTAGTTGTTACCCTTTTTCGAATGCTTCCAAGAATGTTGTCGACGGGATGATCTCGTTGTATAGTTTGTCGAAGTCTTGGATACTCATCAAGCTTTTTCTACTCCTCTGAACCTTCAGCTTCTTCTTGTTCAAAAATGGGCTCTAGGTTGATTCCTTCAACTTGTGATGTAGAAGCAGGAGGGTCTGCTGCTGAGGTGGAGGGGGCGGCACTGCCACCCTTAGGTGTGGCACTGCCGCCCTGCTGATTTCTAGCAGGTGTGTGTTGTGCATCCTTGTCGAGTACATCAGCGGAAATTTGTGCAGCAACAGCTGGTGGATCCTCCTCTTCTGAGACTTATCCTTCCAGTGGCCTACTGTCACCGATGGACATTTACTTGATTGCCTTACAAGGTGGATCTTCCTTTCCTACAACACTTAGATCAACTTGCTCCACTTGAGAGCCATTAGATTCATCAAATGTCACATCTATCGACACTTCAACTCTACCTAGAGTTTTGTTGAAGACTCGATAGGCGTGCTCATTTGATCCATAGCTAAGAAGAAATCCTTCATCTACTTTAGGTGCAAACTTAGAGGTTTTGGGTCTTTTGTTTAGTATGAAGCATTTACACCCAAACACTCTAAAGTAGGACACCTTGGGTTTGTTACCGGTGAGAAGCTCATATGAAGTATTCTTGAGTTTCTTGTGTAGATAGAGGCGATTGATGGCATGGCAAGCGGTGTTGATGGCCTCACACCAAAATATATCCGACGTCTTGTATTCATCAAGCATAGTTCTTGCCATGTCGATAAGTGTTCTATTCTTTCTCTCTACCACACCATTTTGTTGTGGGGTGTACGCGGTTGAAAATTCATGCTTGATGCCTTCATCATCAAGAAACTCTTCAACTTGAGTGTTTTTGAATTTGGTCCCATTGTCACTTCTTACTTTCTTGATAGGAAGATCAAATTCCTTTTGTGCTCGTCTGACAAAGGTTTTCACCTTGTCTTGCACCTAACACTTATCATAGAGAAAGAACACCCAAGTGAAACGAGAATAATCATCAACAATTACTAGTCCATATTTGTTACCCCCAAAGCTTAGGTAGGCGACCGGTCCAAAGAGATCCATGTGTATCAACTCTAAGGGTTGAGTGGTGGTCATTATGCTCTTTGGTGGGTGTGGTACACCTACTTGTTTTCCGGTCTGGCAAGCGCTACATATCCTGTCTTTTTCAAAACTAACATTTGTTAGTCCAAGGATGTGGTTGTCTTTCAAGAGTTTGGCCAAATTCCTCATCCCAACATGAGCTAGTCGGCGATGCCATAGCTAACCCATGCTGGATTTTGCCACTAAACAGGTCTCAATCTTGGTTTCACTCTTGCTGAAGTGAACAAGGTAAAGTTTATTTTTCAACCGACCCGTAAAGACAATAGAGGCATCCTCCCTCTTGAAGACTTCCACACCCTTATCCGTAAAGAGACAATTGTATCCCATTTCACATAGTTGAGAAACGGATAGCAAATTGTAACTCAACGAATCAACATGTAAGACATTTGAAATAGAATGATCAAGTGATATAGCTACTTTTAAGACCTATCACTTCCCCTTTTGAGTTATCACCAAAAACAATGTTGTCATTGGAATTTGTTGTTGGGGAATATGATGAGAACATACTCCTTTCTCCGGTCATATGATTTGTACAGCCGCTATCAAGCACCCAACTTGATCCACCGGAGGAGTATGCCAGCAAAACAAGTTTAGTTGCTAGTTTTAGGTCCCCAATCATTCTTGGGGCCTCTCATGTTAGTCATAAGAATCTTAGGAACCCTAAACCCTTGGTTGGCAGTGCTCCTCGGGGCAGCCATGGTGTCACCTTCTGTGCAGGCTGTTCTGTACCCATTTTTCCTTTGCTAGTAAATTTCACACACTCATATCCATTTATTACCTTTTTTCCATTTGTCTTGGCCCCTTTCTTGAGACCAAGTCCATCCTTTATATAGGGATGTCTTCCATCCTTGTATTGTGCTTTCTTTGATGGATTCTCCTTGTCACTACTAACTTTGTTGCACTTCTCACTTATCACAACATTTAATCTTGAGATCTCTTTTCTCATTTCACACATGTTCATAAGGTTAGCAGCATGAGTATTTTTGTCAATGTTGTGGTAACTTTCACATTTTAGCCGGCTAGGAGCAAGCTCCAAGAGTAACAAACCCTAGAACCTCCGACCAAACGTGAACGAAATGCTCTTAGACCTTGGGAATCAGTGGATCTACTCTCCAATCGAGTTTTGCTGCCTTTTCTCTCAAAGATTGATGGTTGAAATCAAAGATTGCTTGAGGGATGGAGGGCAACAATGGAGGAGAGAGAGAGAGCTCTGGTCTGTCTGAGCAAGAGATAAGTTGTCTGAGGTCTGTGATGACCGTTGTGAGGAGTGTCCAGAGGCAAAGACATCCCCTAGGTCCCAACGGTCAGGAGAGGGCGGCACTGCCGCCCTGGCCAGAGCAGGTTAAGAAAGAAACTGTTTTGCGTGCTGCTTTGGCTGAGAAAGAGGATGTTGTTTTGTGAAGATGAGCATCTGGTTGCACAGTTGACCAACAATTCTAGAATTCCCCTTTATAGTATGGCTTTACCTAAACTCAAATAATGAAAATAAAATGAAGTAACACATCCTTGAGTTTGGATCAGCTCAAACATATTTTCAGAATACCAGCAACCTGTACATCATTTCCATAAATTGATCCCCTGCTCATTAACTCGATAAAACTTGTTAGTCTTCTAATTTTGTTGTCATTAACACCAAAACCCACAATAGGGCTTGATTGCACTTACACATACCATATGCTTAGAAATCAATTTGGACGCACCCAATGGAACTAGATGACGTGTGTCAGATGAAATCTTGCTTCGGTCCGTTTGTAGACATTGTAGGTTCTAGTGCAAGATAGGTGCACAGTTTGCGCCTAATGCACTATAGTCAAAGAAACCATTTTGGACGCACTATTTGGTACTCTTGGGTGAAGAGGCTCAATTGGAAGCTTGGTTCGGTCAGTTTGGAGATAGTTCTAATCCTTATGCAAGGTAGGTGCATGGTTTGCATGGAACATACCATATGCTTGGAAATCAATTTGGATGCACCCGATGGAACTCCTGACGACGTGTGTCATATGGAATCTCGCTTCGGTCCATTTGGAGACATGGTTAGTTTCGGTGCAAGATAGGTGCACAGTTTGCACCTAATGCACCATATTCTAAGAAACCATTTTGGACGCACTTGTTGGTACTCCTACGTGAAGGGGCTCAAGTGGATGCTCGGTTCGGTCTGTTTGGAGATAGTGCTAATCTTGATGCAAGATAGGTGCACAGTTTGCAAGGAACATACCAAATGCTTGGAAATCAATCTAGACGCACATGCTGGAACTCCTAGATGACATGTGTCATACAAAATCTTGCTTTGGTCTGTTTAGAGATAGTGTTAGTTCCGGTGCGAGATAGGTGCAAGGTTTGCACATAATGCAGCATAGGCTAAGAAACCATTTTGGACGCACCCGATGGTACTCCTAGGTAAAAGGCTCAAGTGAAAGCTCGATTTGGTCTATTTGGAGATAGTGCTAATCTGGATGCAAGATAGATGCACGGTCTTCATGAAACGTACCATGTGCTTAGAAATTAATTTGGACACACCCGATACAACTCCTTGATGATGTGTGTCGTATGGAATCTTGCTTTGGTGTGTTTAGAGATAGTATTAGTTTCGGTGCAAGATATGTGCACGGTTCGCGCCTAATGCACCAAAGTCTAAGAAACCATTTTGGAAGCACCTGTTGGTACTCCTAGGTGAAGAGGCTCAAGTGGAGGCTTGGTCCGGTCTGTTTAGAGATAGTGCTAGTATTGATGCAAGATAGGTGCACGATTTGCATGGAAACTATTTTGGATGCACTATTTGGTACTCTTGGGTGAAGAGGCACTATTTGGTACTCTTGGGTGAAGAGGCACTATTTGGTACTCCTGGGTGAAGAGGCTCAAGTGGAAGCTTGGTTCGGTCATTTTGGAGATAGTGCTAATCCTTATGCACTGTAGGTGCATGGTTTGCATGGAACATACCATATGCTTGGAAATCAATTTGGATGCACCCAATGGAAGTCCTTGTTGAAGTGTGTCATTTGGAATCTCGCTTCAGTCCATTTGGAGACATTGTTAGTTTCGGTGAAAGATAGGTGCATAGTTTGCACCTAATGCACCTTAGTCTAAGAAACCATTTTGGACACACTTGTGGGTACTCCTAGGTGAAGGGGCTCAAGTGGATGCTCGGTTCGGTCTGTTTGGAGATAGTGCTAATCTTGATGCAAGATAGATGCACAGTTTGCATGGAACATACGATATGCTTAGAAATCAATTAGGACGCACCTGATATAACTCCTTGACGATTTGTGTCATATAGAATCTTGCTTCGGTTCGTTTAGAGAAAGTGTTAGTTTTGGTAGAAGATATGTGCACCGTTTACGCCTCATGCACCATAGGCTAAGAAACCGATGGTACTCATAGTTGAAGTGGCTCAAGTGGAGGCTCGATTTGGTCTGTTCGGATATAGTGCTAATCTTGATGCAAGATAGTTGTACAGTTTGCATGGAATGTACCATATGTTAAGAAATCAATTTGGACGCACCCAATGGAACTCCTAGATGACGTGTGTCATATGGAATCTCGCTTCAGTCTGTTTGGAGACAGTGTTAGTTTCGGTGCAAGATAGGTGCATAGTTTGTGCCTAATGCACCATAGTCTAAGAAACCATTTCTGACGCACCTGTTTGTACTCCTAGATGAAGAGGCTCAAGTGGATGCTCGGTTCGGTCTGTTCGGAGATAGTGCTAATCTTGATGCAAGATAGGTCCACGGTTTGCATGGAACATACCATATGCTTGGAAATCAATTTGGATGCACCCGATGGAACTCCTTGATGGCTTGTGTCATATGGAATCTCTCTTTGGTCTATTTAGAAATAGTGTTAGTTTTGGTGCAAGATATGTGCATGGTTTGCGCCTAATGCACCATAGTCTAAGAAACCATTTTGGAAGCACCTGTTGGTACTTCGGTGAAGAGGCTTAGTGGAAGCTCGGTTTGATTTGTTTGGAGATAGTGCAAATCTTGATGCAAGATAGGTGCATGATTTGCAAGGAACATAACATATGCTTAGAAATCAATTTGGACGCACCCAATGGAACTCCTAGATGACGTGTGTCATATGGAATCTTGCTTCGGTTCATTTGTAGACATTGTAAGTTTTAGTGCAAGATAGGTGCACAGGTTGCTCTTAATGCACCATTGTCTAAGAAACCATTTTGGACGCACTATTTAGTACTCCTAGGTGAAGAGGCTCAAGTGGAAGCTTGGTTTGGTCAGTTTGGAGACAATGCCAATCCTTATGCAAGGTAGGTGTAGGGTTTGCATGGAACATACCATATGCTTGGAAATCAATTTTGATGCACCTGATGGAACTCCTTGATGACGTGTGTCATATGGAATCTCGCTTCGGCCCATTTGGAGACATTGTTAGTTTCGGTGAAAGATAGGTGCGCAGTTTGCACCTAATGAACCATAGTCTAAGAAACCATTTTGGACGCACTTGTTTGTACTCCTAGGTGAAGGGGCTCAAGTGGTTGCTCGGTTCGGTCTGTTTGGAGATAGTACTAATCTTGATGCAAGATAGGTGCACGGTTTGCATGGAATATACCAAATGCTTGGAAAACAATCTGGAAGCACATGATGGAACTCCTAGATGATGTGTGTCATACGAAATCTTGCTTCGGTCTGTTTGGAGACAGTGTGTCGAGGGTATCAATAAGGCGTATCCTAACTGATGCACATAATGAGATCCCCCATACGCAGGTCGAGGCCATCAACTCTACGCTCTAGTCAGTCATACGAACAGTCATCGACAACCGCAGCCTCGAAGACGGAAAAGGCGTCGAGCGAATCGATCAGGGCTCGAGCGCCGCTACCGTCGAATACGGAAGTAGGCCCGAGCGAACCAGGAGGCGTCGAGTGCAAGGACGCCGCCCGCCGCCTGACGCGCGCATGGGAACCAGGGCATTTAATGCGCCTGTCGCATTCTCACCTAACACGCCAGTCACGGGAAGCGTGATAGGGAACAGGCATCCGTCCCGTCATTCTTTTTGCAGCCTTCCCCGCCAAACGACCCAGAGCGTGTCAGGACACGGGAAGCAGGGATGGAACGTCTAGTCAGGACCCCCTCGAGACATCTAGGGTCAACGCTCTGGACAGCGGAGCGTTACACGGCGGCCGACCCTCGACCAGACCCGTTTCCTTCTAGGGGAAGGGTTGGACGCCGAATGGCAACAAGGCAACCACTCCGACGGAACCGCTGTTATATCGTACAGGCGTGCCGCCAATGAACCACTCCAAGACAGTGCGCAGAGCAGGATTCCAGGGCACGCGTAATCATCATCAAGCTACCAGGACGGGATGGCTCGAGACCACGCCAGTACAAAGGCCTCGAGTAGGTCCGCGCGCCATGCCTCTATCGACCCCTAGTCTGACACCTATATTTGTACCCTGGGCTTCTCCTTGGAACTATAAAAGGGGAAGCCCGGGAGCGGACTCAGGAGGAGATCAACCAGACAACACCACACTAATACGCAGTAGAACTTCCATACTCCATACCACGCTTGTATTCACCCCTGTACAAGCACTTAGGTGCAAAATAATACAAACTCTCTCCCCCCAGCTGGACGTAGGGCCTTCTCTTGCCCGATCCAGGATAAATCCTTGTGTCTTTTTGCATCACCATCAGGGAAAGGGAAGCACGCATACAAATTCACTCGTTGGTGTGTGTTGACGGTCCTTAAGTATCAAATTTAATTATCAAATAAACAAAGAAAAGGATCCAAATGAAATCAACATCTAGACTTAGGGTTTTATCTGACAGAATTCCACGAGTTTTGGTGTTTGTCTATTTCTGCAGGGGGTTATCAGGAAATAAGGAAGAAAGGCCCACATGTCGGGATTACATAGAGATATCAACCCACCGCACAATTTTCTACCATCTAGAAGACTCCAGAAGCCACGGGAAGGAAGCGGAGCCCGAAAGGGGCCAGGCCCAGGGTGCCCGCCCTGAGGACCTGGGCGCCCGCCCACCTCTGGACTCCGTTCCGGACTCTCTTCGCACACGACGTTCCACCAACCTATTGGATCCAGAATAACATAGTACCACCTCGCCTATCGACCCAAAAACGCATAGAAGGGGAGGACTATATAAGGAGACCCCCTCTGGCCCCTAGAGGAGACAAGAAATTATCATAGAGATTGAGGGGTGCCCTCGAAGGAAAACCTCTTCTCTAAATAATATTTCTTTTTAGGCTTAGCAACCAATGTAAAGTAGAAATAAATCTTCTAGTTTCTACTAGATTGAGAGAGATAGAGTGGAGGTGTAGATCGGAGGAAGGCCGGCCTGTCGGTGTCTACTCCGAGTTGTACCTACGGGATCAAGTCTCCTAACCCGAGGCTTGCTTCTAAGATTCTTCAGTAATTCGACTTCTAATACTAGTAAGTTCTTGTTTTATTGTTCTTTGGTTTATGAGTTTACTTTAATCCTCTTCCGGTTGAGTATTAGAGTAATCACTTGCTAGCGTAAACGTGGTGTTTAGGCTAGGGTACTCATAGATATCCCCTGACTAGCTGGACCGTGGTAGTAGCGAGGAACGTGACATTTCCGAGTTACCTTTGCAGATCACATCTCGTTAGCAGGACGGGTAGGTTTATAGGTGCGGGTCGAACATCCTTTGTGTTGTCTAGATTCCGTGAGCCTCCCCAATAGAACAATAGATCATCCTTACCAAGGTTAGAACGAGACTAAGGTTGCAGTCTTCTCTATACATCACTCACATCGAAAGACATTCTTTGTAGCCTAAAGGGATAGTAGCAATAGATTTGGTTAGTCAGATGCACCCTTTCTCCCAGTGGTAAAAATATAAATACGATAACTCTGGATAACCTCCCGGGTGAAATGCTCACCGATATCCGTGCGCTTGCGGATCATTTCCTTATTGCGTTACCGAATATCAACAAGCATTTCTGGCGCCGTTGCCGGGAAGAAAGACGGTTTGCTGAGATAACTTTGAGTCTTGCTATTATCTTGTATTATACTTTTATACTTTTATTCTTTTATCTTTTTATTTTTATCTTTATGGATAACTTAAATTCCATACCTATTATTGAATTCTTTGCACCTTCGGAGACCAGCCATAGACCATGGGAGTCAACACGTTCTGCCCCTAATTATGATCTGTGTCCGGAGTTGATTGCAATAGGTCAAAACCAACCCTTTTCTATAGCCGAGGTCCTATCTTTTAATCAAGAAGATAATGCACTTTTAGCTACACCTAGGGAATCTGTTAATCTTTCTATAAATTCTGGTTTAGACCTAGCCCTACAAGACCATGTTTTTCCTAAATATTTTCACATTGGTCTTAATCATATAACCTTTGGTAGAGTCCTTCTTTCTTTATCTATTAGTAAAGGAAGGTATGTCTTCATTCGTGGACATCCTTCTTGTACTAGTCTTCATAGAAAAATCTTAGAGAAAGAGAAGGAATCATCTCCCATACAAGGAGAGGAAGTTTCAATAGCCAATTTCCAAACATTTCAATCCCATAATTCGGCTATCCAACTCATCCTTGAACTTAATAGTTTCTACTATGCTCTTCCTCTTGAACCTCCCGATAATCCTATGAATCTTTCTAGACATCCCATGCATAAGAAGGAGGATCGAGAAGAGCAACATCAATGGCTAGAGGGCATTAAAAATCCATGTGCTATCACCATTGAATGGATAGATAAAACAAACTTGAGAGACAATCCTAGAGGAATTTTAATCATTCATGAAGAATCATCCTTGGAGTTTGAGAATGAGAGAAACAACAGTGAGCATGGAAGTTATTTCATAAATATCTCACCCAGTCCTTGCTCATATAAAACATCTCTCCAATCAATTTGTCTCTCCATCCTTACCACATTTGAGATCTCCAACCCCCTCTTCTTTTCTATTTATAAAAACTTTAAAAGGGCGGTTGTCGATGCATATGTCTATAATAAATATTGCAGATCTCGTTGAGTTAATTGATGGTTCCCCAAGGACAAGCTTAGTGTCCTAAAACAAGCACTTCTAATTATTTGCAACATTGCCTTGTGTATTGAGCATATAAAGATAATTGTAGAAATATTCCTTCGGGTATTCTTGCCACTAACCTTTCTAGGATTGGAGCAAGAAGATCGGATGAATGACAAGCGCAAGGTATGCCCAACCAATCATCATGCAACATTAAATTAAATTCATCCAATCTTGAATTTTGCAAAATTCAAGCTTGGGGGAGTACTTTACATAAAACATCCTTTGCCATGTTGCTATGTTGGTTGTCCTTACCTTTGAGACATGCTCAATTTGTTAAATACTAATCACACTACTTCATCTCCACTTGAGTAGATCTCTATAAAAGCCATCATGCTACCTTTGTTTATCCTAGTAAGTGTTAGTTTGGAAGTACTGGTCACACTTCCAATGGCATTTAAATTAAGCATGGTGCTTAGGTTAAATAGCCTTCCTTAATCTGATTAGACATGGAGTCTAGTTTGGTTACTGAACTAAAAACTGCTTGAGTAGATATTGGTATATTTTGTTGGACTAACCCCTGCAGGAAAACTTTCAATATCAACCTGGGAAGTCCTGAGATACAAACTCATTGGAGATAAAGGAGACACATGAAGTTTAACAATTTGCACAAGAAGGACATAGCTCATTCATCATAAAGAGATGATTCATGGAGGGTGCCACAAACACGATGCACAACCGCTAAGAAAGGAAAGCTTCCACAAGGTGATACTGTACCATCACTCTTCAAGTAAGGTAACATCTTAAGGTACTTGACTAACACTTTTATAAGCTCCTCCTTGGTTCTGGCATTCACATAAATAAAGAGACAAACATGTATGATTTATAACTCTAAATTAACCAACTCAATTAATTCAACATGTTTAGTCCTTTAATCTTTGTTCTTAGTACTACCTTCGTGACCCCACACTCCTATTCATATAAGCTAAAGTATTGCACATGCAATCTTTGGAAGATATAAACAAAACATAAATATAGATAGATTATCTTTCCATTAGGTTGAGCCATCTGATCTGACAAATGCTACACTCATGATCCATCAACTTTGTCTTGCTCACTATGCTTAAGGTTAGAGAAGAGCAAATACACTTTTGGTTCTGTTGGTGTTTTCCACCAACAGGGCCCATGCACTTGATCTCTACCTTGTCTCTATGAGCAGGAACACTTCGAGCATAATATGAAGGAGTTTTACAACTCCCAGATTCCACCAAGTGAAGAACTAGGATCTACGAGCACAAACACACTGGAGATACTGGACGCTCAGGCAATCACTGCCCTAAGATGCTTGAGGACGTGAACTACATCAACAACAATAACAACTATTACTACAACCGTCCTCAACAACATCAAGGTTGGAATCAACAGAGGCTTAATTACTCAGAGAGGTGATCTAGGACGCCCCGTCATCCCGATCTCCATCGGCATGGTGGACTTCCCATAAGCACTCTGCGACTTTGGCTCCAGCGTCAACATTATGCCCAGGGTTGCAGATCGGACACTCAGTTTCCCAAAGGAAATATTGAAGAACCTCTGCGTCCGAGTTGGTACCTTGTATGCTCTAGCAGACTTCATGGTGATAGAGACTGGTACTGAGGAGAGGGCACCCATCATCTTAGGGAGGCCATTCCTAAACACTAGAGCTGTCATCTACGCTAATGCTGCCAAGATCAGTCTCTACATCAAGGGGAAGAAGGAGACTTTCCTTCAAGAACAAGACTACACAAACTTCAGAGCAACCCCGACATCAACCAAGGAAGAGGACCAACAGGAGGAACAGGAACAAGCAAATGTGGACCGAGTTAGCTAAGATGGTCACTGCAGTTCAAGGAGGTCAAGATCGTCGACTCAAGTCACCTTTCTTGATCAAGAAGGACGACCCTGGTGTTCTAAGCATTGAGTGCACAATCAACAGATACTCTTTTCAGAAGACACTCTATGACACCGGATCTGACGTCAACATAATGGCCGTAGTCACTTATCAGCTCCTGCATGAAACCATACCCCTACAACCAATATACATTCAGCTATAGATGACTTGCAAGTTATTGACATGGGAGAAGATGAATATGATCCACCCACCATCCTTGGAAGACAGTTCCTCAGCACTATCAAAGCCATCATCTATATTGGAACCGGAGAAGTCCACATACACTTCTCCTCTGAGAAGGTATGCCGCTGTTTTACTGACCCTAACTATATAGTTGAAGACTCTAAGCAGGTCAGGACAAGAAGAAGACATCGCAACCGCAACCAGAGGAGGCAAATCATCGAGGACGGATGGGTAGACTACGAAGGAGAAGTGATAAGGACTGAAGACATACCACTTGAACATAACTGTCCTGAGGAGACCATAGCACCGAGTCAGGTGTGGAGAGAGAATATAGTTACACACGAAGAGGAGGCGCCACCGGAATCACCGACTACGTCATCCAGCGAATCCCAGGACGATTAAGAAAATGGAGAGTCCCGCTCGGAGGACTTAAAAACACCGAACGCCTTGCCAAGAGGTAAACTTGGTAGTTATCCTTTCCCTTTTAATTATTTCAAATTGTTTACTTAGTTAATCATGTTCGTATTATCCTAGAAAGAAAATAAAAATGTGAAAAAAAAACTGTAAGCCCCATGTGAGTAGACGAGTGGCATAAAACCCATAAGTACATTCACTGTGGTGGCATAAAAATAAAATAAATATTTTTCTGCTTTATAAAAACAAAAATATAAAAACAGGGAGTAATATTTATTAAGGAGTCTCAACATGATAAAGGCTAGATATTTATGCTAACACTTAACCATTCCACAAGCTTTGTTGTCTATTTGAGCTCCACAGAATTTAAGAATCAAGAAGACTAGCAGACGGAGGACATTCTAATCGCTGTCAAAATACTGCTGACTTTCAAACACACCTCTGCCACCTGCTAGCTACATCAAGAGAAATTACGTCAAAATTCAGCTTGGGGGAGAGCACCCCCATTTATCTCGATAAGTATTTCTATCTATCTTTATACTTATACTATATTAGAATATAAATACACATAACTATGAAAAACCAAATAAAGATTTTATGCTTATATATATTTTGCTTAGTGTGTTTAATAAATAAATAAAGTGGCTATGCTAATCTGTATCTAATAAAACTTAAGCATGGATATGATGAATAGTTGCTCTGCCTAATTTGCAAATTTGAAGTTCTCTCTCAAGTTTAGATATAACTGTTATAATTTAAGGCTTTCTCTAGACCTAAACTTGTGTGATGAAAACTTGATCTGAAGTCTAAGTTGTTAACGGATACGATATGGGAAGGTTGAGCTGCTGTTCATCTGTTCCTAGAGATGCTAGAATTCTGGAGAATTTTATCTTTGAAAAATCTTTAAAATAACACATGATGAGTTCCTGTATGATGAGAGTTTAGATTCCTACCACAGCCATATATACATGCTTGCTAGACCTTGAGCCACACATTTACTATTTACTGCTTATGAGCATTGAGTGTGGTCAAGCTGTGTAGACCCTTAGGAGCTTGTCATGTGGTTAAATCAAGATTCACTTGCACGTTCACTCATACATGCTACTTCTACTTCGGAAGTACCATCCACATATATCCACTCATTTCCATCTCCAAAACCACCCAAAAGTATTCTACTCCTAATCCGGGAGAGAATAACCAAAAATATTTCTGTTTCCCCTTGTGAAATAAATGCTCAAGTTATCTTGTTACTACCACTTGCTATATTATCTCAAGAGATGAATGCTCTGAAAAAAAAGAGAGAGAAAAAGAAAATAAAAGATACGAGGAAATAAAAAGGAGCAAGTGCTCGGAACCTCGAAAGAAAAGAAAAAGAAGAGCATCTCATTCTCCTCATAAAGTTTCAAAAGCAAGGAAGGTATGTATCCCCTCAAAGAGCAAAGTAGAATTAGGCTTCCACCACCATTGTTATCACCATCATCAACATACACCATTCATTCGCCACACATGCACATCTTGATTTGGCTTATTGATTTGTTTCTTTGGATCCATGGTTTGACTATGCAATAAATGTCTTGTAAGTATGTATACTTTATCTCCCACCTATGAGCTTCAGATATTAAAGCCTTATTAGAGTAGGGTGAGAGAGAAGACAATGTCACTATGCTTCATACCACAAATACTACATATCTTGAGAGAAGGCATATACCATCACTGCCTTGGTAAGGATCCAAAAATACCATAAAAGAGAGACCTGAGAGAATCATACAAGGAATTTCTGAGTTTTATTTGAAAATATGCAAAAACCCCAGAGCTATAGCTGATCAAGAATAAGAGACATGGCACTTGGCTAGACTGTTCTATCTTTTAACCACTCAAGACAGAAGTGACGGTTACAAGTCCTATGGTGTAGGTAAAGTAAGTAAGTTTTAAGTCTTAACAGTTTATTCTAACTCAGAGATGAGATCTTGCTTAAATGCGTGTGTACTTCTAAGAAATGAAACTACTGCAGAAACTCTTGAGTTCATCCTTGCTCAGGGACGAGCAAGAGGTAAGCTTGGGGGAGTTTGTTGACGGTCCTTAAGTATCAAATTTAATTATCAAATAAACAAAGAAAAGGATCCAAATGAAATCAACATCTAGACTTAGGGTTTTATCTGACAGAATTCCACGAGTTTTGGTGTTTGTCTATTTCTGCAGGGGGTTATCAGAAAATAAGGAAGAAAGGCCCACATGTCGGGATTACATTGAGATATCAACCCACCGCGCAATTTTCTACCATCTAGAAGACTCCAGAAGCCACGGGAAGGAAGCGGAGCCCGAAAGGGGCCAGGCCCAGGGCGCTCGCCCTGAGGACCTGGGCGCCCGCCCACCTCTGGACTCCGTTCCGGACTCTCTTCGCACACGACGTTCCACCGACCTATTGGATCCAGAATAACATAGTACCACCTCGCCTATCGACCCAAAAACGCATAGAAGGGGAGGACTATATAAGGAGACCCCCTCTGGCCCCTAGAGGAGACAAGAAATTATCATAGAGATTGAGGGGTGCCCTCGAAGGAAAACCTCTTCTCTAAATAATATTTCTTTTTAGGCTTAGCAACCAATGTAAAGTAGAAATAGATCTTCTAGTTTCTACTAGATTGAGAGAGATAGAGTGGAGGTGTAGATCGGAGGAAGGCCGGCCTGTCGGTGTCTACTCCGAGTTGTACCTACGGGATCAAGTCTCCTAACCCGAGGCTTGCTTCTAAGATTCTTCAGTAATTCGACTTCTAATACTAGTAAGTTCTTGTTTTATTGTTCTTTGGTTTATGAGTTTACTTTAATCCTCTTCCGGTTGAGTATTAGAGTAATCACTTGCTAGCGTAAACGTGGTGTTTAGGCTAGGGTACTCATAGATATCCCCTGACTAGCTGGACCGTGGTAGTAGCGAGGAATGTGACATTTCCGAGTTACCTTTGCAGATCACATCTCGTTAGCAGGACGGGTAGGTTTATAGGTGCGGGTCGAACATCCTTTGTGTTGTCTAGATTCCGTGAGCCTCCCCAATAGAACAATAGATCATCCTTACCAAGGTTAGAACGAGACTAAGGTTGCAGTCTTCTCTATACATCACTCACATCGAAAGACATTCTTTGTAGCCTAAAGGGATAGTAGCAATAGATTTGGTTAGTCAGATGCACCCTTTCTCCCAGTGGTAAAAATATAAATACGATAACTCTGGATAACCTCCCGGGTGAAATGCTCACCGATATCCGTGCGCTTGCGGATCATTTCCTTATTGCGTTACCAAATATCAACAGTGTGACCCCCCGTGGAGAAAACACCGACAGTTGGTGCGCCAGGTAGGGGTCTTGCGTGTTTTTTCATCGATTTCCCATTCTTTCCCAGATGGCCACTCTTTCTTCGCCAATTCTGCGCTCCACGGTGATTTGGTTCTGGAGTCTCGAGTTTATGTCCACTGGCTCCGGCTATGACATGATCTTGCTCTCGATCAAAGGACCGGGAGGAGCCCGTGTCGCGCCAACACGGATGAGGGCCCCGAGACGTCTTCGCCACCACGCCTCCCCACCCAAGAAGAGGCGTGGACAGCACCATCATCGCCCTTCTGCCTCGCCACGACCGGCAGTCCGTGCCAGGTAGGAGGCGGCACGAGAGCCGATAGCCTCGTGCACCACGGGCACGACGGCTCAGCGCCGAGAGGATCACACGATGACGGGAGGTGACGCGCCCCACGCACTCTCCCCCACCACCAGGCTACTTCCACATGGGCTGTTCGCCTCAAGAGGAGCCTTGCCGTTCGGCATGGACAATGCCACAGCGTCACTCGCTAGGGCGATATGCCCAAACGCCCAGACGTACGTGGAGAGACCAATGGTCCTCCCACGCGACCCTGAAGCACAGCAACTGACGTTCGAGCTACCGGATTTCTCCCAGGTACGAGGCCTCCGCCGCCTGGGCCCTGGACGCTACACGATTACCTCCCTTAGACAGCGGCTGCTGGAGGAAGGACGCGGATGTTTCTACACCACCGAGCTGGACTCCAGCTCGGAATCCGACAGCCACGACCCTACTAGGGAGTGCTTCCATATCGACGGTGCGGTGGAAACCACCGACGAGACACAAGACGCCGTTGCAGGTGGGCAGGCCCCTACAGCGAGGGAAGACCCCAGGACGCCTGGGAATGATGGTCAAGTTGAGCCCCCTCCGCAAGAAGACAGAGCCACGCAAATTGCACAACTACGAGAACTCAAGGCAAAGCTTGACGAGGACCGCGAGCGCCTTGTCCTGCTTGAGCAGATCCTCGAGCAGGACCTGCCTTACCCGCCTGGTGGGAGTGTCCACAGACGAGCTCGAGAGGTACACCGACAGATCGTTGGAGACGCAGAGCCAGAACAGCCCGTCAGCCGTTTCCCTCGAGCAGGCCAGAACGTCGTGGCAGCAACAATGCTACTGCGAAACATGCCGGAGCCGTCGAGCTCCCAAGCTCGACGCATTCGAGACGAGGTGCAGACACTACTCCAGGTGGCGGCAGTTCAACAGGCCGAAAGCTCGGCTTCTCGACGTCGAGGAGCTGCCACTGAAAAGCACGATGAGCCAGCCCAAAACAAAAAGGAGGTGTCGGTCCATCAGCAGCCGCCTCCTCGAGGAAAAAAGACCATGCTCGTTCTCCCCGTCGACAATCAGCGTCGACACGACGCGCGACGTGACATTGAAGAGAATCGACGCCGTCGGTACGGGGACGCGGAAGAGCGCGGTTACAGTGCCCATCGCGGTGGGAGGTACGATAGTGATGAAGATCGGATGGCTCCAGAGCCACCAGGCCCACGAGTATTCAGCAGGGCAATCCGCAGCACGCTGCTGCCCAGCCCGTTCCGACCCCCGACCAGCATCGCGAAGTACAACGGAGAGACCAACCCGGAGCTGTGGCTGGCAGACTTCAGGCTGGCCTGTCAGCTGGGAGGTGCTCCAGGAGACGATCGAGCCATCATCAGACAGCTGCCACTCTTCCTTTCCGACACCACTCGCAGGTGGCTCGAAGAGCTCCCGGCCGATCAGATCCATGACTAGGTCGATCTGGTTAGAGTTTTCGAAGGTAACTTCAAAGGGACCTACATACGGCCTGTGAACTCGTGGGACCTCAGCAAGTGCAAGCAGAAGTCAGGAGAAACTCTTTGAGAGTATGCTCGATGCTTCTCAAAGCAACGCACCGAGCTACCGCACATCCCCGATCACGACCGCACATCACCGAGGTACCACCAGTCGAGACTTGGTACGGGAATTAGGCCAAAATCGCCCTCAGTTCGTCAACAAGCTGATGGATATGGTGGCCAACTACGCGGCAGGAGAAGAAGCGGTCGGCGCCTTCTTCAGCTGTGAAGAAAGGAAAGGCAAGTAGCCCACCGACGATGGTGAAGGCCCCAGTCGAGGGCCCAAGAAGAGCAAGAAGAAGAAGAAGACCCGGCCGTTCCAATGAGAAGACCTCGACGACGATCTTGTCGCTGCCATGGAACGCAAAAAGCCTCGAGGCCCCCAGATGGGGGCATCTTCGATAAAATGCTAGAAGAGCCGTGCCCTTACCATAAGGGAGGAGCCAACCACAAGCTCAAGGACTGTCGTATGCTGAGAAAGCATTTCGACAGTCTGGGGTTCAGGAAGGACGCGCGCGATGACCCAAAGAAAGAGAAGGGCGGCGAAAAGGAGGACGACAAAGACGACGGTGGTTTCCCTGCCGTCCACGACTGCTACATGATCTACGGCGGGCTCTCGACACAGCTGACCGCAAGGCAGTGCAAGAGGGAACGCCGTGAGGTCTTCGCGGCGAGGATGGCGGTGCCCCAGTACCTCAGCTGGTCGAGCACCCCTATCACCTTTTATCGAGAGGACCACCCCGACAAAGTAGTTGCCCCTGGCGTCTACCCGCTCGTCGTCGACCCTATCATCATCAACACCCGGCTCTCAAAGGTACTGATGGACGGTGGCAGCAGCCTTAACATCATCTACCTCGAGACCCTCGACCTCCTCGGCATCAGCAGGGCACAGCTCCAACCAAGCGCCGGCGCTTCCACGACATCGTACCAGGAAAGAAGGCGCTGCCGGTTGGTCGAATCGATCTACCGGTCTGTTTTGGCACGGCGGCCAACTTCAGAAAGGAGACCCTCACCTTTGAGGTGGTGGGGTTCCGGGGCATGTACCACGCCATCATCGGACGACCGGGTTACGCCAAATTCTTGGCTATCCCCAACTACACCTACCTGAAGCTGAAGATGCTCGGCCCCAAGGGCATCATCACAGTCAGCTCCTCCTTCGAGCACGCATATGAGTGCGACGTCGAGTGCGTCGAGTATGGGGAGGCAGTCGAGAGTTCCACCGAGCTCGCCTCCAAACTCGAGGCCCTGGCCGCTGAGGCTCCAGAGCCCAAGCGCCACGCAGGTAGCTTCGAGCCGGTGGAAGGAACCAAGAAGATCCCACTCGACCCCAACAACTCCAATGGCAAGGTGCTGACGATCAGCGCTGACCTTAATACCAAATAGGAAGCCGTGCTCGTCGACTTTCTCCGTGCAAACGCCGACATATTTGCATGGAGTCCTTTGGACATGCCTGGCATACCGAGGGAAGTCGCCAAGCACTCCTTGGAAATTCGAGCCGGTTCCAAGCCAGTGAAGCAGCGGTTGCGCCGATTCGACGAGGAGAAGCGCAAGATCATTGGTGAGGAGATCCAAAAGCTTTTGACGGCCGGATTCATCAAGGAGGTTCACCATCCCGACTGGTTAGCAAATCCTGTACTAGTTAAGAAAAAGAATGGGAAAATGAGGATGTGTGTCGATTATACAAGTTTAAATAAAGCATGTCCGAAAGTTCCTTTTCCATTACCTCGTATCGATCAAATTGTTGACTCAACTGCGGGATGTGAAACCCTTTCTTTCCTTGATGCATATTCTGGTTACCATCAAATAAAAATGAAAGAGTCTGACATCTTTTATTACACCTTTTGGGATGTATTGTTATGTGACCAAGCCGTTCGGGCTTCGAAACGCGGGGGCCACATATCAGCGCTGCATGCTCCACATGTTTGGCAAGCACATAGGGTCGACAGTCGAGGCCTATGTCGACGACATCTTTGTCAAGTCGAAGCGGCGGGGAGACCTGATCCAGGACCTCAAAATCGCTTTCAGCTGTTTACGCGCCAACCAGATCAAGCTCAACCCTGAGAAGTGTCTTTTTGGTGTACCTCGGGGCATGCTCCTGGGTTACATCGTTTCCCAGCGCGGCATCGAGGCCAACCCCGAGAAAGTCTCGGCCATCACAAGAATGGGGCCGATCCGAGACATCAAGGGCGTACAAAGGGTAACGGGATGCCTAGCGGCGCTGAGTCATTTTATCTCAAGGTTGGGAGAAAAGGCGTTGCCCCTATACCGACTTCTGAAGAGAGTCGAGCGCTTCTCTTGGACCCCCGAGGCCGAGAAAGCCCTCGAAAACCTGAAGAAAACGTTGACCCCAGCACCAGTTCTGGTCCCACCTCAACCTGCAGTACCGCTGCTCCTTTATATTGCCTCGACAACCCAGGTCGTCAGTGCAGCTATGGTGGTCGAGAGGCAGGAGGAGGGGCGTGCATTGCCTGTCTAGAGGCCGGTCTATTTCGTCAGCGAGGTACTCTCGGAGACCAAAGCGCGTTACCCACAGATCCAGAAGCTGATCTACGCCGTAATCCTCGCCCGACGCAAGCTGCAGCACTACTTCCTCGGCCATCCTATCACAGTGGTCTCATCCTTCCGCTTGGGAGAGATCATCCAAAGTCGAGAAGCCACGGGAAGGATCGCCAAATGGTCGGTCGAGCTCATGAGTGAGACTCTCACTTATGCGCCCCTTAAGGCTATCAAGTCGCAAGCCCTTGTAGATTTCGTCGCGGAATGGACAGACTCCCAGCTCCCCCCGGCCTAGGTTCAGGCGGAGCTGTGGACGATGTACTTCGACAGGTCTCTCATGAAGACAGGAGCTGGGGCGGGCCTGCTATTCATTTCGCCGCTTTATGAGGTACGTCGTCAGGATACACTTTGCCGCATCCAACAATGTTGTAGAGTACGAGGCCCTTGTCAATGGTCTGAAGATCGCCATCGAGCTGGGAGTCCGACGCCGTGATGTTCGAGGCGACTCCCAGCTCGTCACCGACCAAGTAATGAAAGCCTTGAACTGTCACGACCCAAAAATGGAAGCATACTGCAAGGAGGTCCGTCGACTCGAGGACAAGTTCCACGGCCTCGAGCTCGTCCACGTCGCCCGACGCTACAATGAGGCAGCCGATGAACTCGCCAGGATCGCGTCGACCTGAGGCACGGTCCCTCCTGACGCGTTTTCAAGAGATCTACACGAGCCATCCATCGACCTGGGCTTGGGGGCTGACATCGAGACCGCTCCTGCCCAGCAAACCAACGCCGTCGAGGCACTACTAATGGCGGCTGAGGTAATGGAAGTGCGGCCCGGTCGACCGTTCGATTGGCGCACGCCGTTCCTCGACTGCCTGATCCGCTGCGAGCTGCTAGAACATCGATCTGAGGCCCGCCGTATTGCTCGGTGGGCCAAGTCATATGTAATCTATGGCGATGACAAGGAGCTATATCGACGAAGCCCGACAGGGGTCTTGCAGCGTTGCGTCACCATAGAGGAAGCCGAAAACTCCTCGAGGATCTACACTCGGGGGCTTGTGGGCACCATGCTGCTCCACGGACCCTTGTAGGGAATGCCTTCCGACAAGGCTTCTACTAGCCAACGATCGTAGCTGACGCCATCGAGCTCGTACGCTCATGCCACGAATGCCAATTCTACGCCAAGCAGACGCACCTGCCTGCCCACGCTCTCCAGATGATCCCGATCACATGGCCGTTCGCGGTATGGGGGCTCGACTTAGTAGGGCCTCTACAAAAGGCAAAAGGGGGGTACACTCACTTGCTGGTGGCTATCGACAAGTTCTCCAAATGGATTGAGGCTCGACCCATCACCAACATCCGTTCCGAGCAAGCCGTCCTTTTCTTCACCGACATCATCCACCGGTTTGGGATTCCCAACGTCATCATCACCGACAACGGCACTCAGTTCACCGGCAAAAAGTTCTTGGCCTTCTGTGATCAGCATCACATCCATGTGAACTGGTCTGCAGTTGCCCACCCTCGAACTAACGGCCAGGTCGAGCATGCCAACGGCATGATTTTGCAGGGGCTCAAACCGAGAATCTATAATCGCTTGAAGAAATTTGGCAAGAAATGGGTTAAGGAGCTTTCCTCAGTCCTATGGAGCTTAAGGACTACGCCAAGTAGGGCCACAAAATACACCCCATTTTTCATGGTCTATGGCTCTGAGGCCGTGCTCCCGACGGATCTCGAGTATGGGTCCCCTCGACTCAAAGCATACAACGAGCAATCAAATAAGGAGACTCAAGAGAATGCGGTCGACCAGCTCGAGGAAGCTCGAGACATGGCCCTCCTCAACTCCGCCAGGTACCAGCAGAAGCTCCGACGCTACCACGACAAGCACGTGCGTAAGAGGGACCTGAACGTGGCCGACCTCGTCCTACTACGGCGGCAAAGCAATCAAGGACACCACAAGCTGACTCCACCTTGGGAAGGCCCATACGTGGTGGCCGAGGTCTTGAAACCGGGAACATACAAGCTCACAGATGAAAAGGGAGCGATCTTCACCAACGCGTGGAACATCAAACAGCTACGTCGATTCTACCCCTAGAATTTCAAAGCTTTATGTTCCCACGTACATTCTGTACCGAGGTTTTCTAAATGAATGCATGAATAAATAAAGTCTTTCCCTTGAGCAATTTACTTTTTCACGAGTCAAAATCTTGACGATTAGAAGGGGGTACCGACTATGACCTATCATAATCGATACCCCCTCGGGGGCTAGCAGGAGGGCGACCCCCCCAGGTGTCGAAAAAACCAAGTAACCCTTTTGTTCCCATCAGTAATCTCGTGTGGTTGAGTAGTAAAGGTACCTCGAGCCCCTTAAGGGCCGAGATCTCCTACGCCCCCGGGCTACGAAAACTCTACTCGCCTCCTCACCCTTAAGGCAATCGAGACCGCCTTAAACAAAAGACCGAGCGGGAAAAAACAAACATAGGCGCAAGAAGAAGTAAAGGAGCCTCGAGCGGAAAGACAGATAAACATTTGACAACCACTTAAAAGACGTCATACTACTTAAAGATAGAGTAGCAAAGTACTGTACAAAGGGGCCTAGGCACCCAGAGCAGGCTTGCAGGCCTCAGTCCGCATCACGGTCCTCACCGCCCTCGCCTGCGCCCGAGCTAGTCTCAGGAGGCAGTACCTCTGGCTCGAACAGCCTAGCCAACCTCTCTCCAGGAACCTCTGCGTCGTCGATCAAGGCATGGAGCCTCTCTTCGTTCTCCACGTTGGTCTTGGAGATGTCGGTGACGAAGCCGTGGGACACCACCTCCATGTCATAGGAGAAGCCTGGACAGACAACGGCCATTGCCCGCTTCACCCTGATGTGGAGAGCGTCCCGCACCCGATCCATCAGCATCGCGCCTAAGTAGCACAGCTGATCGACCAGCGCGTCGCCTCGAGCTTCCTCCTACAACTCGTCCATGGGCTCGACCTCCCAAGAGGTCGAGAGATCGCTTATCGCCGTCCGAAGTCAACGGTTCAAAGCAACCTCCCCCTCGAGCTGGGCTTTGGCATTGCGAGCCTCGACTTGGGTGGCCAAGAGCTCGTCTTTAAGCCCTGTGAATGCCAACGCAAAAAGCTTTGGATAAAACCAAGCACATCTCGAAAAGAAAATCCGACAAAAGAAACGCACCGCGGACACTCTCCTCCAGAGCTGTGTTCTCGCCAACTAATTTGGTGTTGGCCCTCTCGATCTCTTTGTTGGAGCGTGCCAGCTCAGTATTGGCAACACGAAGATCCTCGATCGCCTTGCCAGCCTGAGCAATAGCTCCATTCTTCTCCAACAGCTCTCCCTTCAAACGATCGACGTCGTCAGAGAGGCTGCGGGATCGAGACCGCTTCGCCTCGAGGTCTTCAATGGCCTTTTTCTTTGCCTCCTCCGCGGCACCCCTGGCGACCTCGCTGTCCACATACTCCACCTTTATCCTCCAGAAGGATTCTCGGATGGAGTCCAGGTCAGTCTTGAGGAGGCCCTTCTCCATGTCCAGGTCAGCAACAGTGCTCTTATAGGACAGAGCCTCCTCCTGGGCTTTGGACCCGGCCTCCTCGACCGTCAGAGCCCGCTCCCTCAGTAGCACGGCCTCTTCCACAGCCTTCTTTGAGGCCTCTCAAGCCTCGGCTAGGGCAGCCTCCCTCTCCTTCTTCTCCTCCTCGAGCGCCAAGAGCTCTTTATAAGCTTTGAGGAGTTTCTCCTGCGACTCCAGGAGTTGGTCTTTGAGGAGGGGGAGCTGCTCCCAGCCGCCTCTCGTGGCATGAATGAAGCCTAACTTAATACGGGAGGTCTCTTTCAGGTCCTGCGAGCCGGTGATCGAGCAGTTAGAACCCAAAACCAATGAGTTCCCTAAAGGTTAAAAGACTAGGAGACTTACAAAGTAGGCCGGCCCGAGCACGTTGTTTACAACGTCCGACAAGAGCCCCACCGTGTGCTTCATCCAAAGGCGGAGCTCCTCGACGTGCTCCCACTTCTCGGCTTCCTTCCGATCGTCCAGAAAAATGTTGGGCTAGGACGGATCCGTGGAAGCATGGATGCGGATCCGATCAGGGCACCAGTTCTCCATCTCCTGGTCGGCCCGCGCCTTGACGCCGCGGATGATCTCCTCGACGGTCTCGAGGGCCCCCCATGGCGTAGGAGCAAGTCGATGAGGGAGGGGAACCGCCCGTCGTCATCCACCGTCTTCCAGGTGCCCGTTTCGCTGCCTCCACCTCCGTCCGACGTCCCAGCCTCGTCCTCCTCGGCGGGAATACGGTCCTCCCACGACCGACGCTCCCGGAGGAATCCGAGGCGATCCCGTCCATGCCATAGATTGTCCTCCTGATCTCAGAATCAGGGTCGGCGGGAGTGCGCATCATGCAGGCGAGCGCCACCACGCCGTCCGCCCGCCCTGACTCTGCAGGGATCGCGGCCGGTGCCCCCGGCCGGAGCCACGCCGGGGTCGGAGGTCCAAAAGCCGGCAGACCCTCCTCCTGGTTTCTAGGCTCCTGCAGCGCCTCCAGCTCTGGGTGGGGCGGATCAAGCGGCTCCGCCGGCTCCTGGCCCCCCTGCTGATGTTGCTCTTGGAGCTCTTGCGGCTCCGGTCGACGTTCCTGCTCCTGCAGTTGTCGCCGCGTCTCTTGCTCCCGCTCCTCCTCCTCCTTCTTCCTCTGCTCCTCGATGGAGCGAAGACCGGTAGGCCAGGGCGTCCGTCTCGCGACAAGAGAGGTCGAGGCCTCCTCGTCCATAGGACGGGCATCCCTTGAGGTCCCGTCGCCGCCAGACCCATCACTTAAGGTAATGGGATCCCCCTCGACCCCCGATCGAGGAGGCTCGGGGCTCCCTCTTGCCCATGGGGCTGAGGTGCCTCGGCCTGTTTTGGCGGCGACGGGGCAGACTCAGGACGGGGTGGGGCGCTCTCAGCGCCGGTCGGTGGTTGAGGGTCGGAGGAACCTATAGAACGCAAAACAAAGGTCAGTCACTATGATGGCCGACGTAAGAGCAACATAAATCCCATGCATAAGCTGCTAACCTGAGTCCTTGGAGGCCGCTCCTAGAGCCTTTTCGCCATCGAGGGCTGGGCCTGCTCAAGCGTCCGTTTCAACCTAAGGAAAGAGGAACGGGCACAAAGAAGACCGTTATACGAGAAAACACAAAGAATCAGGAGAATAAGAATAACAGCGTCGAAGAACTTACCCCACAGGGAGAACGGCTCGCCTACCGGTGCCTCGACTGATGGGCCTCGAGCCACCCAGCGTCAAGGCCCTCGACCCCTCGAGGGCAGGCGCTGGTCTTGGCCCATCATCTCCCACCTGGAGAGCGCCGGGACTAGCGCTCCTGCGGCCGGTCTCCCCTTGTCGGAGGCCACGGCACGGCCACGGGTCAACGGCCCCGTCGCATGGGGCTTAGCCCGGCTACCTACCTTTGGTGCAGGGGGAGGTTGAGGATGCGGGGCGGCCCGACCTGGCGCAGGCGCAAGAGGAGTGTCAGCATGGGGGCAGTGAGATCCGCCTGGCCCCTCCTTTGGCGCCCCCATCCGTGGGACGTCCACATCGCCTCGAAGCGGACCCTCGAAGATCCGGTCGAGACGAGACGCCATCCCCTCGGAGTCGTCGCTGTCGTCATCGCCGTCTCCGCCATCGTCTTCGCTGGGGGATTCTTCCTCAGGCTCTCCCCTCTGCCTGGACTTAGCTCGACGCGCCTCTAGCGCTTGGCGGTCGAGGTTCTTCTTCTTCTCTCCTTTCTTTACAGAGTCCTTGATGGACTTTTGTTTCTAGGCGGACTGGCGCCGTGTGTCACGGTCGACCTCGTCCTCCTTTACTGGAGGCCTCGCCCCTGCCAGAACAAAGGCAAGCTTAAAAAAGGGGTCGAAGGAAATCCAGAATTGAAGCCATGTACGAGAAAAGAGCATACCAGGTCGATCGAGCTCGCATCGGGCCTCATGGGGAAGCCGTTAACGTGCTCTGGCTTGAAATCGCCGGCGATGGCCGCCCTGACCCGGGTCGCGACCTCGTCGTCCGCCGGAGCCTCGTTAGACATCCGGCACGCCTTGAGGTCCCGGGACGAGACGCCAGGGCCCATCTCGTCCATCCTGAGCGGCTGGGACATCAATGGGAGAACTCTCCGATGATGAACGGCTGAGAGGACAAGAGCGGCGGTCAGGCCTTCCATACGCAGCTTCTTCAAGGCGTCGATGAGGGGGTCGAGCCGCGACTGGTGAGCTTGGACGACGCCGTACGTCCAGTTCTCCGGGCGCTCTGTGATCAGGCAACCGGTGTAGGCGGGAAGGAGATCGTCGTCGTTCCTCAGGTAGAACCACTTTGAGTCCCATCCGGCGTGGTTCGTCGACAATCCCACCGGGATGTACTCGCGCGGCCTCGCCGTCTTCCCCGTCTTCAGCACGAGGTTGAGGCACCCCGCCCGCACGGGCGTCCTCACGCCGGTGGTCCCAGTGGGGGCGTTGAAGAGCTCGCCCCTGTAGAGGTGGAGCCACAGCTCCCAGTGGGGCATCATCCCCAAATAGCCCTCACACACCGCGGCGAAGACCGCCGCGACGGTGATGGCGTTAGGGGAGAAGTGCTGGAGCTCCACCCCGTAATGGTGGCAGAGCGCCCGCATGAAGCGGCTCGGGGGAGTGCCCAGGCCGTGGCGGTGGAACTTGGCGAACGAAACCACATAGCCCTTGGGCGGCCTGGGCTCCCTGTGGTCCGCTGGCGGCGCGATCCACTCCGGCGACGAAAGCGATGTGCGGTGGCGTAGGAGCCCTTCCTTCTCAAGCTCCAGCAATCGGCGTTCCGTCATCGACGACGGACGCCACTCGTCGGCGGCAACAAGTATCACAGGCATCTTGGGCGGAAGGACGGCGGATTCGCTACTGCTCGAGGGGGCGCGCGCGCGTGTGATGGCAGGAGACCTAAGACGGCGAAATGGCTAAGGCAAGGAAGAAGGCAGAAGGCGGAAGGGAAAGCGGCGGCGACGCCATAGGATATTTATAGGCAGCGACCCACCAATGGACAGATCCGATAAATGAGGTAACTCCCCCCCGTAAATACGCTGCCTAACGGTCCTTTTCCTCCTCACAGACGGGGCGCTCCGAATTCTACGCCGGTACAGTGCCGCAACGGCTCCCGCCTGAAAAGACGCGCCCAACGGGCAGAAAGGCGAACCGCCACGACTTCTCCCTTCCCTTGTAAGCCAAGGAACGCACCCACAGAAGCCTCGAGAGGTCGCAGGCTGGCCCACCGGAAGGGTTCGACAGCCGATCTCGAGTGCCAGAGTCAGGGATGCCCAGCGAGTGGTCGAAAACCGAGGCCCGTCTCGAGAACTTGCTGGGGATGTCCAAGGTAGGGTCGAGACGGTCGAAAGGAATCCCCCCGACGGGAGGCATCGAGCCGCTGGACTCTATCGAACGAGTCCAGTATCCCCGACCACGTCGACCCCGCTTTATGAGAACGCCTTCGGGCTACAGCTGACCCCCTCGAAAGGGGCACAGGTTCTCACTTGGACTACCCATTAGGAGCTCAATTTGGGGTGGATGACGCTCGCTCTATCGAGAGTACGTCGAAACCCCCGCGCAAAGTGAGCCAATCAGAAGCTTCCACCACTGGTGTCGACAGTGTTTCTGCGAGTTAGGCAACATAACCCTCGAAGGAGTCAAAAACTCCTCCAAGGGCTCGGGGGCTACCCCCGCGGGGTCGCTCGCGCGCCCCCACGGAGATTCGACCGCAAAATAAAGCATCCACTCGAGCGCCAGCGCTCGAATAGAGACTCGGGGGCTACTGTCGAGGGTATCAGTAAGGGGTATCCTAACTGATGCACATAATGAGATCCCCCATACGCAGGTCGAGGCCCTCAACTCGACGCTCTAGTCAGTCATAAGAACAGTCATCGACAACCGCAGCCTCAAAGACGGAAAAGGCATCGAGCGAATCGATCAGGGCTTGAGCGCCGCTACCGTCGAATACGGAAGTAGGCCCGAGCGAACCAGGAGGCGTCGAGCGCAAGGACGCCGCCCGCCGCTTGACGCGCGCATGGGAACCAGGGCATTTAATGCACCTGTCGCATTCTCACCTAACACGCCAGTCACGAGAAGCGTGATAGGGAACAGGCATCCGTCCCGTCATTCTTTTTGCAGCCTTCCCCGCCAAACGACCCAGAGCGTGTCAGGACACGGGAAGCAGGGATGGAACGTCTAGTCAGGACCCCCTCGAGACATCCAGGGTCAACGCTCTGGACAGCGGAGCGTTACACGGCGGCCGACCCTCGACCAGACCCGTTTCCTTCCAGGGGAAGGGTTGGACGTCGAATGGCAACAAGGCAACCACTCCGACGGATCCGCTGTTATATCGTACAGGCGTGCCGCCAATGAACCAGTCCAAGACGGCGCGCAGAGCAGGATTCCAGGGCATGCGTAATCATCATCAAGCTACCAGGACGGGACGGCTCGAGACCACACCGGTACGGAGGCCTCGAGTAGGTCCGCGCGCCATGCCTCTATCGACCTCTACTCTGACACCTATATTTGTACCCTGGGCTTCTCCTTGGAACTATAAAAGGGGAAGCCCGAGAGCGGACTCAGGAGGAGATCAACCAGACAACACCACACTCATACGCAGTAGAACTTCCATACTCCATACCACGCTTGTATTCACCCCTGTACAAGCACTTAGGTGCAAAATAATACAAACTCTCACCCCCCCGCTGGACGTAGGGCCTTCTCTTGCCCGAACCAGGATAAATCCTTGTGTCTTTTTGCATCACCATTAGGGAAAGGGAAGCACGCATACAAATTCACTCGTTGGTGTGACCCCCGTGGGGAAAACACCGACACAGTGTGAGTTTCGGTGCAGGATAGGTGCAAGGTTTGCACGTAATGCAGCACAGGCTAAGAAGTCATTTTGGACGCACCTGATGGTACTCTTAGGTAAAAGGCTCAAGTGAAAGCTCGGTTTGGTCTATTAGGAGATAGTGCTAATCTTGATGCAAGATAGATGCACGGTCTACATGGAACATACCATATGCTTAGAAATTAATTTGGACACACCCGATAGAACTCCTTCATGACGTGTGTCATATGGAATCTCGCTTTGCTGTGCTTAGGGACAGTATTAGTTTCGATGCAGGATATGTGTATGCTTTGCGCCGAATGCACCAAAGTCTAAGAAACCATTTTTGAAGCACCTGTTGGTAATCCTAGGTGAAGAGGCTCAAGTGGAGGCTTGGTTTGGTCTGTTTAGAGATAGTGTTAATCTTGATGTAAGATAGGTGCATGATTTGCATGGAACATACCATATGCTTAGAAATCAATTTGGACGCACCAGATAGAACTCCTAGATGACATCTGTCATATGAAATCTCACTTCGGTCCGTTTAGAGATAGTATTAGTTTCGGTGCGAGATAGGTGCACGGTTTCCACCTAATGCACCATAGTCTAAGAAACCATTTTGGACGCACTTGTTGGTACTCCTAGGTGAAGGGGCTCAAGCGGATGCTCGGTTCGGTCTGTTTGGAGATAGTGCTAATCTTGATGCAAGATAGATGCACGGTTTGCATGGAACATACGATATGCTTAGAAATCAATTAGGACGCACCTGATGTAACTCCTTGATGATTTGTGTCATATGGAATCTTGCTTCAGTTCGTTTAGAGACAGTGTTAGTTTTGGTGGAAAATATGTGCACGGTTTACGCCTAATGCACCATAGGCTAAGAAACCATTTTAGACGCACCCGATGGTACTCGTAGTTGAAGAGGCTCAAGTGGAGGCTCGATTTGTTCTGTTCGGATATAGTGCTAATCTTGACGCAGGATAGTTGCATAGTTTGCATGCAACATACCATATGTTAAGAAATCAATTGAGCCTCTTCACCTGATATAACTCCTTGATGATGTGTGTTATATGGTATCTTACTTCGTTTCGTTTAGAGACAGTGTTAGTTTTGGTAGAAGATATGTGCACGGTTTACGCCTAATGCACCATAGGCTAAGAAACCATTTTAGACGCACCCGATGGTACTCATAGTTGAAGTGGCTCAAGTGGAGGCTCGATTTGGTCTGTTCGGATATAGTGCTAATCTTGATACAAGATAGTTGTACAGTATGCATGGAACGTACCATATGTTAAGAAATCAATTTGGATGCACCCAGTGGAACTCCTAGACGACGTGTGTCATATGGAATCTCGCTTCGGTCTGTTTGGAGACAGTGTTAGTTTCGGTGAAAGATAGGTGCATAGTTTGTGCCAAATGCACCATAGTCTAAGAAACCATTTTGACGCACCTGTTTGTACTCCTAGATGAAGAGGCTCAAGTGGAAGCTCGGTTCGGTTTGTTTGGAGATAGTGCTAATCTTGATGCAAGATAGGTGCACGGTTTGCATGGAACATACCATATGCATGGAAATCAATTTAGATGCACCCGATGGAACTCCTTGATGACGTGTGTCATATGGAATCTCTCTTTGGTCTATTTAGAAACAATGTTAGTTTCGGTGCAAGATATGTGCATGGTTTGCGCCTAATGCACCATAGTTTAAGAAACCATTTTGGAAGCACCCGATGGTACTCCTAGGTCAAGGTGCTCAAGTGAAAGCTTGGTTTGGTCTGTTTGGAGATAGTGCTAATCTTGATGCAAGATAGATGCACGGTTAGCATGGAACATATGATATGCTCAGAAATCAATTAGGATGCACCTGATATAACTCCTTGATGATGTGTGTCATATGGTATCTTGCTTCGTTTTGTTTAGAGACAGTGTTAGTTTTGGTAGAAGATATGTGCATGGTTTACGCCTAATGCACCATAGGCTAAGAAACCATTTTAGATGCACCCGATGGTACTCATAGTTGAAGTGGCTCAAGTGGAGGCTCGATTTGGTCTGTTCGGATATAGTTCGAATCTTGATGCAAGATAGTTGTACAGTTTGCATGGAACGTACCATATGTTAAGTAATCAATTTGGACACACCCAATGGAACCCCTAGATGACGTGTGTCATGTGGAATCTCGCTTCGGTCTGTTTGGAGAGAGTGTTAGTTTCGGTGCAAGATAGGTGCATAGTTTGTGCCTAACGCACCATAGTCTAAGAAACCATTTTTGATGCACTATTTGGTATTCTTGCTTGAAGAGGCTCAAATGGAAGCTTGGTTCGGTCAGTTTGGAGATAGTGCTGATCCTTATGCAAGGTAGGTGCATGGTTTGCATTGAACATACCTTATGCTTGGAAATCAATTTGGATGCACCCGATGGAACTCCTTGACGACGTGTGTCATATCGAACCTCGCTTCGGTCCATTTGGAGACATTGTTAGTTTCGATGCAAGATAGGTGCACAGTTTGCACCTAATGCACCATAGTCTAAGATACCATTTTGGACGCACTTGTTCGTACTCCTAGGTGAAGGGGCTCAAGTGGATGCTCGGTTTGGTCTGTTTAGAGATAGTGCTAATCTTGATGCAAAATAGGTGCATGGTTTGCATGGAAAATACCATGTGATTGGAAATTAATTTGGATGCACGCGATGGAACCCCTTGATGCCATGTGTCATATGGAATCTCACTTTGGTCTGTTTAGAAATAGTGTTAGTTTCGGTGCAAGATATGTGTATGGTTTGCGCCTAATGCACCATAGTCTAAGAAACCATTTTGGAAGCACCTGTTGGTACTTCGGTGAAGAGGCACAAGTGGAAGCTCGGTTTGATTTGTTTGGAGATAGTGCTAATCTTGATGCAAGATAGGTGCATGATTTGCAAGGAACATACCATATGCTTAGAAATCAATTTGGACGTACCCAATGGAACTCCTAGATGACGTGTGTCATATGGAATCTTACTTCGGTCCTTTTGTAGACATTGTATGTTTTAGTGCAAGATAGGTGCACAGTTTGCGCCTAATGCACTGTTGTCTAAGAAACCATTTTGGCCGCACTATTTAGTACTCTTGGGTGAAGAGGCTCAAGTGGAAGCTTCGTTCGGTCAATTTGGAGATAGTTCTAATCCTTATGCAAGGTAGGTGCATGGTTTGCATGGAACATACTATATGCTTGGAAATCAATTTGGATGCACCCGATGGAACTCCTTGACAACGCGTGTCATATAGAATCTCGCTTCGGTCCAGTTGGAAACATTGTTAGTTTCGGTGCAAGATAGGTGCACAGTTTGCACCTAATGCACCATAGTCTAAGAAACCATTTTGGATGCACTTGTTGGTACTCCTAGGTGAAGGGGCTCAAGCGGATGCTCGGTTCGGTCTGTTTGGAGATAGTGCTAATCTTGATGCAAGATAGATGCACGGTTTGCATGGAACATACGATATGCTTAGAAATCAATTAGGACGCACCTGATGTAACTCCTTGATGATTTGTGTCATATGGAATCTTGCTTCAGTTCGTTTAGAGACTGTTAGTTTTGGTAGAAGATATGTGCACGGTTTCGCCTAATGCACCATAGGCTAAGAAACCATTTTAGACGCACCCGATGGTACTTGTAGTTGAAGAGGCTCAAGTGGAGGCTCGATTTGTTCTGTTCGGATATAGTGCTAATCTTGACGCAGGATAGTTGCACAGTTTGCATGCAACGTACCATATGTTAAGAAATCAATCGAGCCTCTTCACCTGATATAACTCCTTGGTGATGTGTGTTATATGGTATCTTGCTTCGTTTCGTTTAGAGACAGTGTTAGTTTTGGTAGAAGATATGTGCACGGTTTACGCCTAATGCACCATAGGCTAAGAAACCATTTTAGATGCACCTGATGGTACTCATAGTTGAAGTGGCTCAAGTGGAGGCTCGATTTGGTCTGTTCGGATATAGTGCTAATCTTGATGCAAGATAGTTGTACAGTTTGCATGGAACGTACCATATGTTAAGAAAATCAATTTGGACGCACCCAGTGGAACTCCTAGACGACGTGTGTCATATGGAATCTCGCTTCGGTCTGTTTGGAGATAGTGTTAGTTTCGGTGAAAGATAGGTGCATAGTTTGTGCCAAATGCACCATAGTCTAAGAAACCATTTTGACGCACCTGTTTGTACTCCTAGATGAAGAGGCTCAAGTGGAAGCTCGGTTCGGTTTGTTTGGAGATAGTGCTAATCTTGATGCAAGATAGGTGCACGGTTTGCATGGAACATACCATATGCATGGAAATCAGTTTAGATGCACCCGATGGAACTCCTTGATGACATGTGTCATATGGAATCTCTCTTTGGTCTATTTAGAAACAATGTTAGTTTCGGTGCAAGATATGTGCATGGTTTGCGCCTAATGCACCATAGTTTAAGAAACCATTTTGGAAGCACCCGATGGTACTCCTAGGTCAAGGTGCTCAAGTGAAAGCTTGGTTTGGTCTGTTTGGAGATAGTGCTAATCTTGATGCAAGATAGATGCACGGTTAGCATGGAACATATGATATGCTCAGAAATCAATTAGGACGCACCTGATATAACTCCTTGATGATGTGTGTCATATGGTATCTTGCTTCGTTTTGTTTAGAGACAGTGTTAGTTTTGGTAGAAGATATGTGCACGGTTTACGCCTAATGCACCATAGGCTAAGAAACCATTTTACACGCACCCGATGGTACTCGTATTTGAAGAGGCTCAAGTGGAGGCTCGATTTGGTCTGTTCGGATATAGTGCTAATCTTGATGCAAGATAGTTGCACAGTTTGCATGCAACGTACCATATGTTAAGAAATGAATTTGGACGCACCCAATGGAACTCGTAGATGAAGTGTGTCATATAGAATCTCGCTTCGGTCTGTTTGGAGACAAGGTTAGTTTCGGTGCAAGATAGGTGCATAGTTTGTGCGTAATGCACCATAGTCTAAGAAACCATTTCGGATACACTATTTGGTACTCTTGGGTGAAGAGGATCAAGTGGAAGCTTGGTTCGGTCAGTTTGGAGATAGTGCTAATCCTTATGCAAGGTAGGTGCATGGTTTGCATGGAACATACCATATGCTTGGAAATCAATTCGGATGCACCCGATGGAACTCCTTGACGACGTGTGTCATATGGAATCTCGCTACGGTTCTTGTGGAGACATTGTTAGTTTCGGTGCAAGATAGATGCACAGTTTGCACCTAATGCACCACAGTCTAAGAAACCATTTTTGATGCACTATTTGGTATTCTTGCTTGAAGAGGCTCAAATGGAAGCTTGGTTCGGTCAGTTTGGAGATAGTGCTGATCCTTATGCAAGGTAGGTGCATGGTTTGCATGGAACATACCATATGCTTGGAAATCAATTTGGATGCACCCGATGGAACTCATTGACGACGTGTGTCATATGGAATCTCGCTTCGGTCCATTTGGAGACATTGTTAGTTTCGGTGGAAGATAGGTGCACAGTTTGCACCTAATGCACCACAGTCTAAGAAACCATTTTGGACGCACTTGTTGGTACTCCTAGGTGAAGGGGCTCAAGTGGATGCTCGGTTTGGTCTGTTTGGAGATAGTGCTAATCTTGATGCAAGATAGGTGCACAGTTTGCATGGAACATACCATATGCTTGGAAATCAATATGGATGCACTCGATGGAACTCCTTGATGACGTCTGTCATATGGAATCTCACTTTGGTCTGTTTAGAAATAGTGTTAGTTTCGGTGCAAGATATGTGCATGGTTTGTGCCTACTGCACCATAGTCTAACAAACCATTTTGTAAGCACCTGTTGATACTTCGATGAAGAGGCTCAAGTGGAAGCTCGGTTTGATATGTTTGGAGATAGTGCTAATCTTGATGCAAGATAGGTTAATGATTTGCAAGGAACATACCATATGCTTAGAAATCAATTTGGACGCGCCCAATGGAACTCCTAGATGACGTGTGTCATATGGAATCTTGCTTCGGTCCGTTTGTAGGCATTGTAAGTTTTAGTGCAAGATAGGTGCACAGTTTGCGCCTAATGCACCATAGTCTAAGAAATCATTTTGGATGCACTATTTGGTACTCTTGGGTGAAGAGGCTCAAGTGCAAGCTTGGTTCGGTCAGTTTGGAGATAGTGCTAATCCTTATGCAAGGTAGGTGCATGGTTTGCATGGAACATACCGTATGCTTGGAAATCAATTTGGATGCACCCGATGGAACTCCTTGACGACGTGTGTCGTATGGAAACTCGCTTCGGTCCATTTGGAGACATTGTTAGTTTCAGTGCAAGATAGGTGCACAGTTTGCACCTAATGCACCATAGTCTCAGAAACCATTTTGGACGCACTTGGTGGTACTCCTAGGAGAAGGGGCTCAAGTGGATGCTCGGTTAGGTCTATTTGGAGATAGTGCTAATCTTGATGCAAGATAGGTGCATGGTTTACATGGAACATACCATATGCTTGGAAATCAATTTGGATGCACCCGATGGAACTCCTTGACGATGTGTGTCATATGGAATCTCGCTTCGGTCCACTTGGAGACATTGTTAGTTTCGGTGCAAGATAGGTGCACAGTTTGCACCTAATGCACCATTGTCTGAGAAACCATTATGGATGCACTATTTGGTACTCTTGGGTGAAGAGGCTCAAGTGGAAGCTTGGTTCGGTCAGTTTGGAGATAGTGCTAATCCTTATGCAAGGTAGGTGCATGGTTTGCATGGAACATACCATATGCTTGGAAATCAATTCGGATGCACCCGATGGAACTCCTTGACGACGTGTGTCATATGGAATCTCGCTACGGTTCTTGTGGAGACATTGTTAGTTTCGGTGCAAGATAGATGCACAGTTTGCACCTAATGCACCATAGTCTAAGAAACCATTTTGGACGCACTTGTTGGTACTCCTAGGTGAAGGGCTCAAGTGGATGCTCGGTTCGATTTGTTTGGAGATAGTGCTAATCTTGATGCAAGATAGGTGCATAGTTTTTGCGTAATGCACCATATTCTAAGAAACCATTTTGACACACTTGTTTGTACTCCTAGATGAAGAAGCTCAAGTGGAAGCTCGGTTCGGTCAGTTTGGAGATAGTGCTAATGTTGATGCAAGATAGGTGCATGGTTTGTGATGAGGACATGAGCACCATCAATACATCCATGCCTCAGATTCATATGCATGATAACTCAACTATCTAGAATAATGAGGAGGAACCGCAAGGAAGCATATTCGCGATGGGCTAAATTTGGACTGCAGAAGGGTCTCAACTTGTGGTGGCCACCAAGACTACATACGGTGACCGATTTTGATGTTCAAATACACGGTGGAAAGCTTATGAAGTCTATTTTCACATGGATCCAGTCCCATTTCCATATCTATAATGAGGCGGCCGCAATCATCGAGTTACTCCAGAGACCTTTCTGTGGACAGCTTCATTCAATAAGAAACTCCATGCATGCATGATATGGATATTATTGTTTTCTTTTGTTTTTAGTGAGTCGAGGGATTAGCACCGCACACTCTGGTTGCTCTCTCTTGTACATAAAGGCTTCTACAGCCAGAGACATAAGGCGGGTTTTGTTTTGTTGTAAGTTTAGCCATTGCTACTTCCTTGTAGACGCATGTGTCGACTAGACCATCCGTTCTACTTGATTCAAAACCCCATATTGTTATCGTGATTCATATCACATCCTTCTTGTATTATTTGGCAATTGAGTGCCTGTTCTATCTGTTCTTGCATGTTCTTCGATTGCGTGCAGGAATTACCCTAGTGGTTTGGTTGGTTGTGATCAACAAGATCGTGATCAACCGCTGGAATTGGTTTATGGATCGCTAAGGCGCAGCGTCCTTGGACAGTTGTAGTCGGATCGTGAACGTCGCTCCAGAGAGATCGAAGTTATCCATCTCCACCGAAAGATCGGGACACCCTCGTTCTTATTAAGTGGTATCAGATCAAGGTTTCATCGGTGAGAGAATTTAGTTTGCATTTTTTCCTATTGCCTAGAAAAAGCCAAGAAAAATAGTACTTTCATTTCTATCATCCTATAGACCCTTTGAGCCTTTTACTAGTACTACTTAGTTCAGGCTTGTTGTGTTTGATTTACATCGGTTGAGTCGAGTTGCTGGTCTTAGGTTTAGACTTTTAGAGTTTCGAGTTTTTGTCACGTTTTAGTCATTGCCCATCGTATAATCTCCGCTGCAACACTATTACCATATACATTTGGACTACACTATATATCTGAACTACCATCACCACCCTACTTGGGCACCGTGTAAACTCCATCCACCACTCTCTTTTCACTCATGCGCACCCTATATTTTTAGGCCATTGCATGCACGTTTTCACTTCCACCCGTGAGCAACCTATTCTTACTCACTGCCACCTGCATGTTCCTTTCTTCCATTCATACATCCTATTGTAAGCGCTCTTGCACATTCTATAATCAGCATCCTATTGCAACCACTAGATTCATTCCACTCTTGGGCATCTAATTTTAGAACATTGCATCCTTGTCCACTTCATGCGCATCCTTTTGCCTCTCCTCCACTCTTCTTTCACATTCTATTTTTCTCATCCCCGTTGCAATCAGTGTTATTGCAGCATCATATCACCATCATAATCTGCTAGTTGTATTTTTGTTACACTAAAGACATTGTGTGTTTTCTGAAATCTAATCCATCAAGATTCAGATTTATTTTAGTTGAGCAAAGTAGGAAAAAAAAGAAAGAAACAAAAGATATCAGAAAAAAAGAAAAGAAAAAGGAAAGAATAGAAAAGAAAAGGAAAGAAAAGAAAGGAAGAGGAAAAGAAGGGAAGATATCTCTTGTTGTTCTTATTATTCTTGCGATATTGTGACTTCATCTGTGCCCAGGCTTGCGTCTCTAGCACGGTCTAGCCTAGGACCAGCACAGTGCCACCGTTGAATGATTTCTCAACATGCTTTTGTGACTAATGTGGTGCTAGTACTTCCTTGTGCAATATATAGAGACATCCTATAACTCCACATATCAGACTACAACTTGACAAGTGTTGTTGCTGCAGCGTTGATACACCATTTTCTAGGTTTTCTGACTTGTTGGTTCCTGCCACCTCCTGTTTCGCTTGGTAAGAACTTGTGAGAACTTGTTTGCATAGGGTGAGAGTGAAATAATTACAACAACCACATCCTTGTAGTTGATAGGAGCATAAAGATTATTGCGTATGTCTCTTGTTTTGTTCTAATCATGGCAGGAATCCACGTAGAAACAAGCGATAATCAGATTGCATGTTCACATCACCTTGCTAAAGGTGTGGCAAGTGATAAGTATGGCACTCATGAGGTATGTGATGTTTTGCTAGATGAAATAAAATCTGCATTACCTTATTTTGAAGGAAATTGTGATCCACATGCATATATTAAATGGGAGCTAAATGTAGACAATGAATTTAAAAAGCATAATCTATCGGAAAGCCAAAAGATTAGAGTTGCTTCCAGTGTTCTTACTGAGTATGCTTTAAGTTCATGGAAATACCTTTGTAGATTTCATAAAGCTCCTCAAACATGGAAAGATGTGAAAAGACATTTTAGAGATGTTTTTGTCCATGAGTACTATTCTGAAATTTTGTTTGAAAAACTACAATCTATAAAGCAAGAAAACAAAACCGTAGCGGAATATTTGGATAAACTAAAATTGTGTGTGCTGCGATGTGGATTAGAAGAAACTGATGAACTTTTGGAACATAGATTTCTGCAAGGTCTTAATGTAGAAATTCAGAACATTCTTGTTGATAAGTATTATAACACTTTTGATGAATTGTTTGATCTTGCTTGTGAGTTAGAAAGGGATCTCGCAAGTATTATAGAAGTACGTGTCTCTCCTATTACTAACAATTTGCAGCAACAAGAAGACAACATACACATGGAAAGCGTGCAACTTGAGATACTAGATGAGTCATTTAAAGAGAGCGTAAATCTAGCTGCACCCACACCATTTCAACACAGCATCAAAGGTAAATTAGATGGTGGTAACATAAATCAAGGTGACCTTGCATTAGATGAGCTGCATTTGTCCACTAATGCTGCTAACTTAGAGAAAACAATTATGGAACCAATTACTAATTTTCCTTTGTCAAACTTCGATATTCGTGATGTTCCTAGTGACAAAGAAGAGTTGTGCAATAGTGCATCACCTATATCCATGCCACAACTAGTATACAAAGAAAAGAATTCTGAATCAATGAGTGTCGAATTCAAGCATGTTATTAATATTGTAAATGAAAATGAAGAAGCTCAATTGTTGTCATCTTTACATATAATGGGGTACATTGAATTCGATGATCTTTGTGAGCTTAGCTATTTAGAGAATAATCAGTTTTCTAGATTTGAATTGTCATGCTCTTCCAATGTTAGTTTTCATGCAATTGGCAAATATAATTATGCAAAGGAGTATATGGTACACCGAATTTACATTTATTCAAACATAAAATCTCCTTTTATTGTGAAACAATATGACCAACTAGAAGTGTGCAATAACCATAACCATGTCATGGTGGGTTTGCCTAGTTTTCTTATGATGGAACAGGGCAAGTATCAAGCAGGAGAGCAAGGTTCATCAATTCTGACAACACATGCTCCACCAATGATTAAACCGAGGACGGTTTGCTGTCAAAAAGGGGAGAATGATGAGGACATCACCTGCTCCGTAATACTTACATGGATCAGGAGAATATTTGATTGCATATTGAAAGTATGGATGGTGAATGAAGTTGATTGGGGACCATTATGCCCTACTTGGGAGAAGAGGACAAGCTTGAGTCGACGACGACTCAAATGCAAGAAGGGGAGGATGATGAGGACATGAGTACCATCAATAGAAGAGGACAAGCTTGAGTCGAGGACGACTCAAATGCAAGAAGAGGAGGATGATGAGGACATGAGCACCATCAATACATCCACGCCTCAGATTCATATGCATGATAACTCAACTATCTAGAATAATGAGGAGGAACCGCAAGGAAGCATATTCGCGATGGGCTCAATTTGGACTGCAGAAGGGTCTCAACTTGTGGTGGCCACCAAGACTACATACAGTGACCGATTTTGATGTTCAAATACACGGTGGAAAGCTTATGAAGTCTATTTTCACATGGATCCAGTCCCATGTCCATATCTATAATGAGGCGGCCGCAATCATCGAGTTACTCCAGAGACCTTTCTGTGGACAGCTTCATTCAATAAGAAACTCCATGCATGCATGATATGGATATTATTGTTTTCTTTTGTATTTAGTGAGTCGAGGGATTAGCACCGCTCACTCTGGTTGCTCTCTCTTGTACATAAAGGCTTCTACAGCCAGAGACACAAGGCGGGTTTTGTTTTGTTGTAAGTTTAGCCATTGCTACTTCCTTGTAGACGCATGTGTCGACTAGACCATCCGTTCTACTTGATTCAAAACCCCATATTGTTATCGTGATTCATATCAGATCCTTCTTGTATTATTTAGCAATTGAGTGCCTGTTCTATCTGTTCTTGCATGTTCTTCGATTGCGTGCAGGAATTACCCTAGTGGTTTGGTTGGTTGTGATCAACAAGATCGTGATCAACCGCTGGAATTGGTGTATCGATCGCTAAGGCGCAGCGTCCTTGGACGGTTGTAGTCGGATCGTGAACGTCGCTCCAGAGAGATCGAAGTTATCCATCTCCACCGAAAGATCGGGACACCCTCGTTCTTATTAGTTTGCATGGAACATACCATATCCTTGGAAATCAATTTGGATGCACCCGATGGAACTCCTTGATGACGTGTGTCATATGGAATCTCACTTTGGTCTGTTTAGAAATAGTGTTAGTTTCGGTGCAAGATATGTGCATGGTTTGCGCCTAATGCACCATAGTCTAAGAAACCATTTTAGAAGCACCTGTTGGTACTTCGGTGAAGAGGCTCAAGTGGAAGCTCGATTTGATATGTTTGGAGATAGTGCTAATCTTGATGCAAGATAGGTGCATGATTTGCAAGGAACATACCATATGCTTAGAAATCAATTTGGACGCACCCAATGGAACTCCTAAATAACGTGTGCCATATGGAATCTTGCTTCGATCCGTTTGTAGACATTGTAAGTTTTAGTGCAAGATAGGTGCACAGTTTGCGCCTAATGCAACCATTTTGGACGCACTTGTTGGTACTCCTAGGTGAAGTGGCTCAAGTGGATGCTCAGTTTGGTCTGTTTGGAGATAGTGCTAATCTTGATGCAAGATAGTTGCACGGTTTGTATGGAACATACCAAATGCTTGGAAATCAATCTGGACGCACATGATGGTCCTAGATGACGTGTGTCATACAAAATCTTGCTTTGGTCTGTTTGGAGACAGTGTTAGTTTTGGTGCAAGATAGGTGCAAGGTTTGCACATAATGCAGCATAGGCTAAGAAACCATTTTGAACGCACCCGATGGTACTCCTAGGTAAAAGGCTCAAGTGAAAGCTCGATTTGGTCTATTTGAAGATAGTGCTAATCTTGATGCAACATAGATGCACGGTCTGCATGGAACGTACCATGTGCTTAGAAATTAATTTGGACACACCCGATAGAACACCTTGATGACGTGTGTCATATGGAATCTCGCTTTGGTGTGCTTAGAGATAGTATTAGTTTCAGTGCAAGATATGTGCACGGTTTGCGCCTAATGCACCAAAGTCTAAGAAACCATTTTGGAAGCACCTGTTGGTACTCCTAGGTCAAGAGGCTCAAGTGGAGGCTCGGTTCGGTCTATTTAGAGATAGTGCTAGTCTTGATGCAAGATAGGTGCATCATTTGCATGGAACATACCATATGCTTGGAAATCAATTTGGATGCACCCGATGGAACTCCTTGATGACGTGTGTCATTTGGAATCTCGCTTCGGTCCATTTGGAGACATTGTTAGTTTCGGTGCAAGATAGGTGCACAGTTTGCACCTAATGCACCATAGTCTAAGAAACCATTTTGGACGCATTTGTTGGTACTCCTAGGTGAAGGGGCTCAAGTGGATGCTAGGTTTGGTCTGTTTGGAGATAGTGCTAATCTTGATGCAAGATAGATGCATGGTTTGCATGAAACATACGATATGCTTAGAAATCAATTAGGACGCACCTGATATAACTCCTTGATGATTTGTGTCATATGGAATCTTGCTTTGGTTCATTTAGAGATAGTGTTAATTTTGGTAGAAGATATGTGCACGGTTTACGCCTAATGCACCATAGGCTAAGAAACCATTTTAGACGCACCCGATGGTACTCATAGTTGAAGAGGCTCAAGTGGAGGCTCGATTTGGTTTGTTCGGATATAGTACTAATCTTGATGCAAGATAGTTGCACAGTTTGCATGCAACATACCATATGTTAAGAAATCAAATTGGACGCACCCAATGGAACCCAATGCAAGATGACGTGTGTCATATGGAATCTCGCTTCGGTCCGTTTGGAGACCATGTTAGTTTCAGTGCAAGATAGGTGCATAGTTTTTGCGTAATGCACCATAGTCTAAGAAACCATTTTTGAAACACTTGTTTGTACTCCTAGATGAAGAGGCTCAAGTGGAAGCTCGGTTCGGTCTGTTTGGAGATAGTGCTAATCTTGATGCAAGGTAGGTGCACGGTTTGCATGGAACATACCATATCCTTGGAAATCAATTTGGATGCACCCGATGGAACTCCTTGATGACGTGTGTCATATGGATTCTCACTTTGGTCTGTTTAGAAATAGTGTTAGTTTCGGTGCACGATATGTGCATGGTTTGCGCCTAATGCACCATAGTCTAAGAAACCATTTTGGAAGCACCTGTTGGCACTTCGGTGAAGAGGCTCAAGTGGAAGCTCGATTAGATATGTTTGGAGATAGTGCTAATCTTGATGCAAGATAGGTGCATGATTTGCAAGGAACATACCATATGCTTAGAAATCAATTTGGACGCACCCAATGGAACTCCTAAATGACGTGTGCCATATGGAATCTTGCTTCGGTTCGTTTGTAGACATTGTAAGTTTTAGTGCAAGATAGGTGCACAGTTTGCGCCTAATGCACCATAGTCTAAGAAACCATTATGGATGCACTATTTGGTACTCTTGGGTGAAGAGGCTCAAGTGGAAGCTTTTTTCGGTCAGTTTAGAGATAGTGCTAATCTTTAAGCAAGGTAGGTGCATGGTTTGCATGGAACATACCATATGCTTGGAAATCAATTTGGATGTACCCGATGGAACTCCTTGACGACGTGTGTCATATGGAATCTCGCTTCGGTCCATGTGGAGACATTGTTAGTTTCAGTGCAAGATAGGTGCACAGTTTGCACCTAATGCACCATAGTCTAAGAAACCATTTTGGACGCACTTGTTGGTACTCCTAGGTGAAGGGGCTCAAGTGGATGCTCGGTTCGATCTGTTTGGAGATAGTGCTAATCTTGATGCAAGATAGGTGCACGGTTTGCATGGAACATACCATATGCTTGGAAATCAATTTGGATGCACCCGATGGAACTCCTTGATGACGTTTGTCATATGGAATCTCACTTTGGTGTGCTTAGAGATAGTATTAGTTTCAGTGCAAGATATCTGTACGGTTTGCGCCTAATGCACCAAAGTCTAAGAAACCATTTTGGAAGCACCTGTTGGTACTCCTAGGTGAAGAGGCTCAAGTGGAGGCTCGGTTCGGTCTGTTTAGAGATAGTGCTAGTCTTGATGCAAGATAAGTGCATGATTTGCATGGAACATACCATATGCTTGGAAATCAATTTGGATGCACCCGATGGAACTCCTTGATGACGTGTGTCATTTGGAATCTCGCTTCGGTCCATTTGGAGACATTGTTAGTTTCGGTGCAAGATAGGTGCACAGTTTGCACCTAATGCACCATAGTCTAAGAAACCAATTTGGACGCATTTGTTGGTACTCCTAGGTGAAGAGGCTCAAGTGGATGCTAGGTTTGGTCTGTTTGGAGATAGTGCTAATCTTGATGCAAGATAGATACATGGTTTGCATTGAACATACGATATGCATAGAAATCAATTAGGACGCACCTGATATAACTCCTTGATGATTTGTGTCATATGGAATGTTGCTTTGGTTCGTTTAGAGACAGTGTTAGTTTTGGTAGAAGATATGTGCACGGTTTACGCCTAATGCACCATAGGCTAAGAAACCATTTTAGACACACCCGATGGTACTCGTAGTTGAAGAGGCTCAAGTGGAGGCTCGATTTGATCTGTTCGGATATAGTACTAATCTTGATGCAAGATAGTTGCACAGTTTGCATGCAACGTACCATATGTTAAGAAATCAAATTGGACGCACCCAATGGAACCAAATGCAAGATGACGTGTGTCATATGGAATCTCGCTTCGGTCCGTTTGGAGACCATGTTAGTTTCAGTGCAAGATAGGTGCATAGTTTTTGCGTAATGCACCATAGTCTAAGAAACCATTTTTGACACACTTGTTTATACTCTTAGATGAAGAGGCTCAAATGGAAGCTCGGTTCGGTCTGTTTGGAGATAGTGCTAATCTTGATGCAAGATAGGTGCACGGTTTGCATGGAACATACCATATCCTTGGAAATCAATTTGGATGCACCCGATGGAACTCCTTGATGACGTGTGTCATATGGAATCTCACTTTGGTCTGTTTAGAAATAGTGTTAGTTTCGGTGCAAGATATGTGCATGGTTTACGCCTAATGCACCATAGTCTAAGAAACCATTTTGGAAGCACCTGTTGGTACTTCGGTGAAGAGGGTCAAGTGGAAGCTCGGTTTGATCTGTTTGGAGGTAGTGCTAATCTTGATGCAAGATAGATGGACGGTTTGCATGGAACATACGATATGGTCAGAAATCAATTAGGACGCACCTAATATAACTCCTTGATGATGTGTGTCATATGGAATCTCGCTTTGGTGTGCTTAGAGACAGTATTAGTTTCGGTGCAAGATATGTGCACGGTTTGCGCCTAATGCATCAAAGTCTAAGAAACCATTTTGGAAGCACCTATTGGTACTCCTAGGTGACTAGGCTCGGTTCGGTCTGTTTAGAGATAGTGCTAATCTTGATGCAAGATAGGTGCACGATTTGCATGGAACATACCATATGCTTAGAAATCAATTTGGATGCACTAGATGGAACTCCTAGATGCCATGTGTCATATGGAATCTGACTTTGGTCTGTTTAGAGATAGTGTTAGTTTCGTTGCAAGATAGGTGCACGGTTTGGACCTAATGCACCATAGGATAAGAAACCATTTTGGACACACCCGATGGTACTCCTAGGTCAAGGGGCTCAAGTGAAAGCTCCGTTTGGTCTGTTTGGAGATAGTGCTAATCTCGATGCAAGATAGATGCACGGTTTGCATGGAACATACATGATATAACTCCTTGATGATTTGTGTCATACGGAATCTTGCTTTGGTTCGTTTAGAGATAGTGTTAGTTTTGGTAGAAGATATGTGCACGGTTTACGCCTAACGCACCATATGCTAAGAAACCATTTTAGACGCATCCGATGGTACTCGTAGTTGAAGAGGCTCAAGTGGAGGCTCGATTTGGTCTATTCAGATATAGTACTAATCTTGATGCAAGATAGTTGCACAGTTTGTATGGAACGTACCATATGTTAAGAAATCAATTTGGACACACCCAATGGAACTCCTAGATGACGCGTGTCATATGGAATCTCGCTTCGGTCTGTTTGGAGACAATGTTAGTTTCGGTGCAAGATAGGTGCATAGTTTGTGCCTAATGCACCATAGTCTAAGAAACCATTTTTGACGCACCTGTTTGTACTCCTAGATGAAGAGGCTCAAGTGGAAGCTCAGTTCGGTCTGTTTGGAGATAGTGCTAATCTTGATGCAAGATAGGTGCACGGTTTGCATGGAACATACCATATCCTTGGAAATCAATTTGAATGCACCCGATGGAACTTCTTGATGACGTGTGTCATATGGAATCTCTCTTTGTTCTGTTTAGAAATAGTGTTAGTTTCGGTGCAAGATATGTGCATGGTTTACGCTTAATGCACCGTAGTCTAAGAAACCATTTTGGAAGCACCTGTTGGTACTTCGGTGAAAAGGGTCAAGTGGAAGCTCGGTTTGATCTGTTTGGAGATAGTGCTAATCTTGATGCAAGATAGATGCACGGTCTGCATGGAACGAACCATATGCTTAGAAATTAATTTAGACACACCGGATAGAACTCCTTCATGATGTGTGTCATTTGGAATCTCGCTTTGGTGTGCTTAGAGACAGTATTAGTTTCGGTGCAAGATATGTGCACCGTTTGCGCCTAATGCACCAAAGTCTATGAAACCATTTTGGAAGCACCTGTTGGTACTCCTAGGTGAAGAGGCTCAAGTGGAGGCTCGGTTTGGTCTGTTTAGAGATAGTGCTAATCTTGATGCAAGATAGGTGCACGATTTGCATGGAACATACCATATGCTTAGAAATCAATTTGGATGCACCAAATGGAAGTCCTAGATGACATGTGTCATATGAAATCTCACTTCGGTCTGTTTAGAGACAGTGTTAGTTTCGGTGCAAGATAGGTGCACGGTTTGCACCTAATTCACTAGAGGATAAGAAACCATTTTGGACGCACCCGATGGTACTCCTAGGTCAAGGGGCTCAAGTGAAAGCTCAGTTTGGTCTGTTTGGTGATAGTGCTAATCTTGATGCAAGATAGATGCACGGTTTGCATGGAACATTTGATATGGTCAGAAATCAATTAGGACGCACCTGATATAACTCCTTGATGATGTGTGTCATATGGAATCTTGCTTCGGTTTGTTTAGAGATAGTGATATGTGCACGGTTTACGCCTAATGCACCATAGGCTAAGAAACCATTTTAGACGCATCCGATGGTACACGTAGTTGAAGAGGCTCAAGTGGAGGCTAGATTTGGTATGTTCCGATATAGTGCTAATCTTGATGCAAGAAAGTTGCACACTTTGCATGGACGTACCATATGTTAAGAAATCAATTTGGACACACCCAATGGAACTCCTAGGTGACGTGTGTCATATGGAATCTCGCTTCGGTCTGTTTGGAGACAATGTTTGTTTCGGTGCAAGATAGGTGCATAGTTTGTGCCTAATGCACCATACTCTAAGAAACCATTTTTGACGCACCTATTTGTACTCCTAGATGAAGAGGCTCAAGTGGAAGCTCGGTTCGGTCTGTTTGGAGATAGTGCTAATCTTGATGCAAGATAGGTGCACGGTTTGCATGGAACATACCATATGCTTGGAAATCAATTTGGATGCACCCGATGGAACTCCTTGATGACGTGTGTCATATGGAATCTCTCTTTGGTCTATTTAGAGATAGTGTTTGTTTCGGTGCAAGATATGTGCATGGTTTGCGCCTAATGCACCATAGTCTAAGAAACCATTTTGGAAGCACCTGTTGGTACTTCGGTGAAGAGGGTCAAGTGGAAGCTGGGTTTGATCTGTTTGGAGATAATGCTAATCTTGAGGCAAGATAGATGCACGGTCTGCAAGGAACATACCATATGCTTAGAAATTAATTTAGACACACCGGATAGAACTCCTTCATGATGTGTGTCGTATGGAATCTCGCTTTGGTGTGCTTAGAGATAGTATTAGTTTCGGTGCAAGATATGTGTACGGTTTGCGCCTAATGCACCAAGTCTAAGAAACCATTTTGGAAGCACCTGTTGGTACTCCTAGGTGAAGAGGCTCAAGTGGAGGCTCGGTTCGGTCTGTTTAGAGATAGTGCTAATCTTGATGCAAGATAGGTGTACGATTTGCATGGAACATACCATATGCTTAGAAATCAATTTGGATGCACTAGATGGAACTCCTAGATGACATGTGTCATGTGGAATCTGACTTTGGTCCGTTTACAGACAGTGTTAGTTTCGGTGCAAGATAGGTGCACGGTTTGCACCTAATGCACCATAGGATAAGAAACCATTTTGGACGCACCCCATGGTACTCCTAGGTCAAGGGGCTCAAGTGAAAACTCAGTTTGGTCAGTTTGGAGATAGTGCTAATCTCGATGCAAGATAGATGCACGGTTTGCACGGAACATAAGATTTGGTCAGAAATCAATTAGGACGCACCTGATATAACTCCTTGATGATGTGTGTCATATGGAATCTTGCTTCGGTTCGTTTATAGATAGTGTTAGTTTTGGTAGAAGATATATGCTTGGTTTATGCCCAATGCACCATAGGCTAAGAAACCATTTTAGACACATCCGATGGTACTCGTAGTTGAAGAGGCTCAAGTGGAGGCTTGATTTGGTCTGTTCAGAAATAGTGCTAATCTTGATGCAAGATAGTTGCACAGTTTGCATGGATGTACCATATGTTAAGAAATCAATTTGGACACACCCAATGGACTCCTAGGTGACGTGTGTCATATGGAATCTCGCTTCGGTCTGTTTGGAGACAATGTTAGTTTCGGTGCAAGATAGGTGCATAGTTTGTGCCTAATGCACCATAGTCTAAGAAACCATTTTTGACGCACCTGTTTGTACTCCTAGATGAAGAGGCTCAAGTGGAAGCTCGGTTCGGTCTGTTTGGAGATAGTGCTAATCTTGATGCAAGATAGGTGCACGGTTTGCATGGAACATACCATATGCTTAGAAATCAATTTGGATGCACCCGATGGAACTCCTTGATGACGTGTGTCATATGGAATCTCTCTTTGGTCTGTTTAGAAACAGTGTTAGTTTCGGTGCAAGATATGTGCATGGTTTGCGCCTAATGCACCATAGTCTAAGAAACCATTTTGGAAGCATCTATTGGTACATCGGTGAAGAGGGTCAAGTGGAAGCTCGGTTTGATCTGTTTGGAGATAGTGCTAATCTGGATGCGCGATAGATGAACGGTGTGCATGGAACGCACCATATGCTTAGAAATTAAATTAGACACACCGGATAAAACTCCTTCATGATGTGTGTCATATGGAATCTCGCTTTGGTGTGCTTAGAGACAGTATTAGTTTCGGTGCAAGATATGTGCACGGTTTGCGCCTAATGCACCAAAGTCTAAGAAACCATTTTGGAAGCACCTGTTGTTACTCCTAGGTGAAGAGGCGCAAGTGGAGGCTCGTTTCGGTCTGTTTAGAGATAGTGCTAATCTTGATGCAAGATAGGTGCACGATTTGCATGGAACATACCATATGCTTAGAAATCAATTTGGATGCACTAGATGGAACTCCTAGATGACATGTGTCATATGGAATCTGACTTTGGTCCGTTTAGAGACAGTGTTAGTTTCGGTGCCAGATAGGTGCACGGTTTG
>NC_012871.2:35821177-35822061 GCF_000003195.3 Sorghum bicolor
AAAGTCTAAGAAACCATTTTGGAAGCACCTGTTGGTACTCCTAGGTGAAGAGGCTCAAGTGGAGGCTCGGTTCGGTCTGTTTAGAGATAGTGCTAATCTTGATGCAAGATAGGTGCACGGTTTGCATGGAACATACCATATGCTTGGAAATCAATTTGGATGCACCCGATGGAACTCCTTGATGACGTGTGTCATATGGAATCTCTCTTAGGTCTATTTAGAGACAGTGTTTGTTTCGGTGCAAGATATGTGCATGATTTGCGCCTAATGCACCATAGTCTAAGAAACCATTTTGGAAGCACCTGTTGGTACTTCGGTGAAGAGGGTCAAGTGGAAGCTGGGTTTGATCTGTTTGGAGATAATGCTAATCTTGAGGCAAGATAGATGCACGGTCTGCAAGGAACGTACCATATGCTTAGAAATTAATTTAGACACACCGGATAGAACTCCTTCATGATGTGTGTCATATGGAATCTCGCTTTGGTGTGCTTAGAGATAGTATTAGTTTCGGTGCAAGATATGTGCACGGTTTGCGCCTAATGCACCAAAGTCTAAGAAACCATTTTGGAGGCTCGGGTCGGTCTGCCTAGAGATAGTGCTAATCTTGATGCAAGATAGGTGCACGATTTGCATGGAACATACCATATGCTTAGAAATCAATTTGGATGCGCTAGATGGAACTCCTATATGACATGTGTCATATGGAATCTGACTTTGGTCCGTTTAGAGACAGTGTGAGTAACGGTGCAAGATAGGTGCACGGTTTGCACCTAATGGACCATAGGACAAGAAACCATTTTGGACGCACCCGATGGTACTCCTAGGTCACGGGGCTCGAGTGAAAGCTCAGTTCGGTCTGTCTGGCGATAGTGCTAATCTTGATG
>NC_012871.2:35822718-35823937 GCF_000003195.3 Sorghum bicolor
CGTAGGCTAAGGCACCAGGGTAGACGCACCCGATGGTACTCGTTGTTGAAGAGGCTCAAGTGGAGGCTCGATCCTGGTCTGTTCAGAGATAGTGCTAATCAGGATGCAAGATAGTCGCACAGTTAGCATGGACGTACCACAGGTTAAGAAATCTATTGGGACGCACCCAATGGAACTCCTAGGTGACGTGTGTCATAGGGAATCTCGTTTCGGTCTGCTTGGAGACAATGTTAGTTTTGGTGCAAGATAGGTGCATAGTTTGTGCCTAATGCACCATAGTCTAAGAAACCATTTTTGACGCACCTATTTGTACTCCTAGAGGAAGAGGCTCAAGTGGAAGCTCGGTTCGGTCTGTTTGGAGATAGACCTAATCTTGATGCAAGATAGGTGCACGGTTTGCATGGAACATACCATATGCCTGGAAATCAATTTGGATGCACCCGATGGAACTCCTTGATGACGTGTGTCATATGGAATCTCTCTTAGGTCTATTTAGAGACAGTGTTTGTTTCGGTGCAAGATATGTGCATGATTTGCGCCTAATGCACCATAGTCTAAGAAACCATTTTGGAAGCACCTGTTGGTACTTCGGTGAAGAGGGTCAAGTGGAAGCTGGGTTTGATCTGTTTGGAGATAATGCTAATCTTGAGGCAAGATAGATGCACGGTCTGCAAGGAACGTACCATATGCTTAGAAATTAATTTAGACACACCGGATAGAACTCCTTCATGATGTGTGTCATATGGAATCTCGCTTTGGTGTGCTTAGAGATAATATTAGTTTCGGTGCAAGATATGTGCACGGTTTGCGCCTAATGCACCAAAGTCTAAGAAACCATTTTGGAAGCACCTGTTGGTACTCCTAGGTGAAGAGGCTCAAGTGGAGGCTCGGTTCGGTCTGTTTAGAGATAGTGCTAATCTTGATGCAAGATAGGTGTACGATTTGCATGGAACATACCATATGCTTAGAAATCAATTTGGATGCACTAGATGGAACTCCTAGATGACATGTGTCATATGGTATCTGACTTTGGTCCGTTTAGAGAGAGTGTTAGTTTCGGTGCAAGATAGGTGCACGGTTTGCACCTAATGCACCATAGGATAAGAAACCATTTTGGACGCACCCAATGGTACTCCTAGGTCAAGGGGCTCCAGTGCAAGCTCAGTTTGGTCTGTTTGGAGATAGTGCTAATCTCGATGCAAGATAGATGCACGGTTTG
>NC_012871.2:35830935-35844270 GCF_000003195.3 Sorghum bicolor
TTGCACTTGAGCCTCTTCATCTAGTGAGTACCAAGTATGTGCGCCCAAAATGGTTCTTAGGCTATGGTGCATTAGGCACAAACTATGCACCTATCTTGCACCAAAACTAACATTGTCTCCAAATGGACCGAAACAAGATTCTATATGAAATACGTCATCTAGGAGTTCCATCAGGTGCGTCCAAATTGATTTTCAAGCATATGGTACGTTCCATGTAAACTGTGCACCTATTTTGCATCAAGAGTAGCACTATCACCAAATGGACTAAACCGAGCTTTCACTTGAGCCACTTCACCTAGGAGTACCATCGGGTGCGTCCAAAATAGTTTCTTAGCCTGCGGTACATTAGGCGCAAACCGTGCACCTATCTTGCACCGATACTAACACTTTCTCCAAATGGACCAAAGCAAGATTACATATGACACACGTCATCCAGAAGTTCTATCGGATGCGTCCAAATTGATTTCTGAGGATAAGGTACGTTCCATGCAAACTATGCAACTATCTTGCATCAAGATTAGCACTATCTCCAAATAGACCGAACCGAGCTTCCACTTGAGCCTCTTCAGCGGAGAGTACCAGTTGCGTCCAAAATGGTTTCTTAGAGATTGTTGTATTAGGCACAAACCGTGCACCAATCTTGCACCAAAACTAACACTTTCTCCAAATGGACCAAAGTGAGATATCAGATGACACACATCATCTAGGAGTTATATCGGGTGTGTCCAAATTGATTTTCAAGCATATGTTTTGTTTCATGCACACCGAGCACCTATCTTGCACCGAAAGTAACACTATCTCCATGTGGACCGAAGTGAGATTCCATATGACACACGTCATCTAAGAGTTCTATCGGGTGCATCCAAACTGATTTCTAAGCATATGGTACATTCCATGCAAACTGTGCACCTATCTTACATCAAGATTAGCACTATCTCCAAACAGACCAAACCGAGAATTCATTTAAGTCCCTTTACCTAGGAGTACAATCGGGTGCGTCCAAAATTGTCACTTAGCCTATGGTGTTTTAGGCACAAACTGTGCACCTATCTTGCACCGAAACTAACACTGTCAAAAAATAGACCGAAGCGAGACTCCATATGACACACGTCATCTAAGAGTTCCATCGGGTGCGTCCAAATTGATTTCCGGGAATATGGTATGTCCCGTGCAAACTATGCACCTATCTTGCATTAAGATTAGCACAATCTCAAAATAGACTAAACTGAGCTTCCACTTTAGCCTCTTCACCTAGAAGTACCAATAGGTGCGTCCAAAATGGTTTCTTAGACTATGGTGCATTTGACGCAAACTGTGCACCTATCTTGCACCGAAACTAACACTATCTCTAAACGGACCAAAGCGAGATTCCATATGACACACGTCATCTAGGAGTTCCATCGGGTGCGTCCAAATTTGATTTCTGAGCATATGGTACGTTCCATGCAAACCGTGCACCTATCTTGCATCAAGATTAGCACCATCTCCAAACAGACCAACTGAGCTTCCACATGAGCCTCTTCAGCTAGGAGTACAATCGGGTGCGTCCAAATTAGTTTCTTAGGCTATGGTGCATTAGACATAAACCGTGCACCTATCTTGCACTGAAACTAACACAGTCTCCAAACGGACGAAGCGAGATTCCATATAACACACGTCACTAGGAGTTCCATCAGATGCATCCAAATTGATTTTCAAGCATATGGTATGTCCCATGCAAACCGTGCACCTAACTTGCATCAAGATTAGTACTATCTCCAAATAGACCGACCCAAGCTTCCACTTGAGCCTGTTCAGCTAAGAGTTCCATCAGGTGCGTCCAAATTGATTTCCAAGCATATGGTATGTTCCATGCAAACCGTGCAACTATCTTGCATCAAGATTAGCACTATCTCCAAATAGACCGAACCAAGCTTCCTCTTGAGCCTCTTCAGCTAGGAGTACCATCGGGTGCGTCCAAAATGGTTTCTTAGTGTATGGTGCATTAGGCACAAACCGTGCACCTATCTCGCACCGAAATTAATACTATCTCCAAACTGACCAAAGTGAGATATTAGATGTCATACACCATCTAGGAGTTCTATCGGGTGCGTCCAAATTGATTTTCAAGGATATGGTATGTTCCCTACGAACCGTGCACCTATCTTACATGAAGATTAGCACTATCTCCAAACAGATCGTACCGAGCTTTCACTTGAGCCTCTTCACCTAGGAGTACCATCGGGTGCTTCCACAACTGTTTCTAAGCCTATGGTGCATTAGGCGCACATCGTGCACCTATCTTACACCGAAACTAACACTATCTCCAAATGGATCAATGTGAGATTCCATATGACACATGTCATCTAGGAGTTCTATCAGGTGCGTCCAAATTAATTTCCGAGCATATGGTACGTTCCATGCATACCGTGCACCTATCTTGCGTCAAGATTAGTAGTATCTCCAAATAGACCGAACCAAGCTTCCACTTGAGCCTCTTCACCTAGGAGTACCAACAGGTGCATCCAAAATGGTTTCTTAGGCTATGGTGCATTAGGCATAAATTGTGCATCTATCTTGCACTGAAACTAACACTGTCTCCAAACAGATGATGCGAGATTCCATATGACACACATCATGTATGTGTTCCATCACATGCATCCAAATCGATTTTCAAGCTTATGGTATGTCCCATGCAAACCGTGCACCTATCTTGCATCAAGATTAACACTATCTCTAAAGAATCGAAACCAAGCTATCACTTGTGCCCTTTTACCTAGGAATACCATTGGGTGCGTCCAAAATTATTTCTTAGCCTATCGTGCATTAGGCGCAAACCGTGCACCATTCTTGCACCGAAACTAACACTGTCTCTAAAGAGTACCATCGGGTGCTTCCACAACTGTTTCTAAGCCTATGATGCATTAGGTGCATACAGTGCACCTATCTTACACCAAAACTAACACTATCTCCAAATGGACCGAAGTGAGATTTCATATGACACACGTCATCTAGGAGTTCTATTGGGTGCGTCCAAATTAATTTCCTAGCATATGGTACGTCCATGCAAACCGTGCACCTATCTTGCATCAAGATTAGCACTATCTCCAAACAGACCAAACCGAGCTTCCACTTGAGCCTCTTCATTTAGGAGTACAATCGGGTGCGTCCAAAAGGGTTTGTTAGAGTATGGTGCATTAGGCACAAACCTTGCACCTATCTTGCACCGAAACTAACACTATCTCCAAACGGACCAAAGCGAGGTTACATATGACACACAACATCTAGGAGTTCCATCGGGCGTGTCCAAATTGTTTTCGGGCATATAGTATGTTCCATGCAAACCGTGCACCAATCTTGCATCAAGATTAGCAGTATCTCCAAACAGTCCAAACCAAGCTTCCACTTGAGTCTCTTCACCTAGGAGAAGCAACAGGTGCGTCCAAAATGCTTTCTTAGGCTATTGTGCATTAGGCGCAAACTGTGCACATATCTTCCACCAAAACTAAGACTATCTCCAAACAGACCAAAGCGAGATTTCATATGACACACATCATCTAGGAGTTCCATCGGGTGTGTCCAAATTGATTTCTGAGCATATAGTATGTTTCATATAGTAGCAACAGGTGCGTCTAAACAGACCGAGCCGAGCATCCACTTGAGTCCCTTCACTGAAGTACCAACAGGTGCTTCCAAAATGGTTTCTTAGACTATGGTGCATTAGGCTCAAACTATGCACCTATCTTGCACCGAAACTAACACTGTCTCCAAATGGACCGAAGCGAGATTCCATATGACTCACGTCGTCAAGGAGTTCCATCGGGTGCATCCAAATTGATTTCCAAGCATATGGTATATTCCATGCAAACCATGCACCTATCTTGCATCAAGATTAGCACTATCTCCAAACAAACCGAACCGAGCATCCACTTGAGACTCTTCAGCTAGGAGCATAATCGGGTGCATCCAAAATGGTTTGTTAGAGTATGGTGTATTAGGCACAAACCATGCACCTATCTTGCACTGAAACGAACACTATCTCCAAACAAAAAAAGTGAGATATTAGATAACACACATCACCTAGGAGTTCTATAGGGTGCGTCCAAATTGATTTTCAAGCATATGGTATGTTGCATGCAAACTGTGCACCTATCTTACACGAAGATTAGCACTATCTCCAAACAAATCGTACCGAGCTTTCACTTGAGCCTCTTCACCTAGGAGTACCATCGGGTGCTTCCACAATGGTTTTTGAGCCTATGGTACATAAGGCGCAAACTATACACTTATCTTGCACCGAAACTAACACTATCTCCAAATGGACCGAAGTGAGATTCCATATGACAAACGTCATATAGGAGTTCTATCGGGTGCGTCCAAATTGATTTTCAAGCATATGGTATGTCCAGGCAAACCGTGCACCTATCTTGCGTCAAGATTAGCACTATCTCCAAACAGACCAAACCGAGCTTCCACTTGTGCCTCTTCAGCTAGGAGTACAATCAGGTGTGTCTAAAATGGTTTGTTAGAGTATGGTGCATTAGGCACAAACCGCGCACCTATCTTGCACCGAAACTAACACTATCTCAAAACAGACCAAGATGAGATTACATATAACACATGACATCTAGGAGTTCCATCGGGTGCGTCCAAATTGATTTCCAAGCATATGGTACATTCCATGCAAACCATGCACCTATCTTGCATCAAGATTAGCAGTATCTCCAAACAGACCAAACCCAAGCTTCCACTTGAGCCTCATCACCTAGGAGTACCAACAGGTGCGTCCAAAAAGGTTTCTTAGACTATGGTGCATTAAGCGCAAACTGTGCACCTATCTTGCACCAGAACTAACACTATGTTCAAACGGATGAAAGCGAGATTCCATATGACACACATAAGCTAAGAGTTCCATCGGGTGCCTCCAAATGGATTTCTGAGCATATGGTATGTTCCATGCAAACCGCGCACCTATCTTGCATCAAGATTAGCAGTATCACCAAATAGACCAAACCAAGCTTCCACATAAGCCTCTTCACCTAGGAGTACATATAAGTGCGTCCAAAATGGTTTCTTATGCTATGGTGTAGTAGGTGCAAACTGTGCACCTATCTTGCACCGAAACTAACACTACCTCCAAACAGACCAAAACGAGATTCCATATGACACACGTCATCTAGGAGTTCCATCGGGTGCGTCCAAATTGATTTCTGAGCATATGGTACGTTCCATGCAAACCGTGCACCTATCTTGCATCAAGATTAGCACCATCACCAAATAGACCGAACCGAGCGCCCACTTAAGCCTCTTCACCTCGGACCAACATGTGCGTCCAAAATGGTTTCCTAGACTATGGTGCATTAGACGCAAACTGTGCACCTATCTTGCACCGAAACTAACACTATCTCCAAACGGACCAAACCGAGATTCCATATGACACACGACATCTAGGAGTTCCATCGGGTGCGTCCAAATTGAGTTCTGAGCATATGGTACGTTCTATGCAAATCATGCACCTATCTTGCATCAAGATTAGCAGTATCTCCAAGTAGACCGAACCCAGCTTGCACTTGAGCCTCTTCATCTAGGAGTACCAATAGGTGCGCCCAAAATGGTTTCTTAGGCTATGGTGCATTAGGCACAAACTATGCACCTATCTTGCACCAAAACTAACATTGTCTCCAAATGGACCGAAACAAGATTCTATATGAAATACGTCATCTAGGAGTTCCATCAGGTGCGTCCAAATTGATTTTCAAGCATATGGTACGTTCCATGTAAACTGTGCACCTATTTTGCATCAAGAGTAGCACTATCACCAAATGGACTAAACCGAGCTTTCACTTGAGCCACTTCACCTAGGAGTACCATCGGGTGCGTCCAAAATAGTTTCTTAGCCTGCGGTACATTAGGCGCAAACCGTGCACCTATCTTGCACCGATACTAACACTTTCTCCAAATGGACCAAAGCAAGATTACATATGACACACGTCATCCAGAAGTTCTATCGGATGCGTCCAAATTGATTTCTGAGGATAAGGTACGTTCCATACAAACTATGCAACTATCTTGCATCAAGATTAGCACTATCTCCAAATAGACCGAACCGAGCTTCCACTTGAGCCTCTTCAGCGGAGAGTACCAGTTGCGTCCAAAATGGTTTCTTAGAGATTGTTGTATTAGGCACAAACCGTGCACCAATCTTGCACCAAAACTAACACTTTCTCCAAATGGACCAAAGTGAGATATCAGATGACACACATCATCTAGGAGTTATATCGGGTGTGTCCAAATTGATTTTCAAGCATATGTTTTGTTTCATGCACACCGAGCACCTATCTTGCACCGAAAGTAACACTATCTCCATGTGGACCGAAGTGAGATTCCATATGACACACGTCATCTAAGAGTTCTATCGGGTGCATCCAAACTGATTTCTAAGCATATGGTACATTCCATGCAAACTGTGCACCTATCTTACATCAAGATTAGCACTATCTCCAAACAGACCAAACCGAGAATTCATTTAAGTCCCTTTACCTAGGAGTACAATCGGGTGCGTCCAAAATTGTCACTTAGCCTATGGTGTTTTAGGCACAAACTGTGCACCTATCTTGCACCGAAACTAACACTGTCAAAAAATAGACCGAAGCGAGACTCCATATGACACACGTCATCTAAGAGTTCCATCGGGTGCGTCCAAATTGATTTCCGGGAATATGGTATGTCCCGTGCAAACTATGCACCTATCTTGCATTAAGATTAGCACAATCTCAAAATAGACTAAACTGAGCTTCCACTTTAGCCTCTTCACCTAGAAGTACCAATAGGTGCGTCCAAAATGGTTTCTTAGACTATGGTGCATTTGACGCAAACTGTGCACCTATCTTGCACCGAAACTAACACTATCTCTAAACGGACCAAAGCGAGATTCCATATGACACACGTCATCTAGGAGTTCCATCGGGTGCGTCCAAATTTGATTTCTGAGCATATGGTACGTTCCATGCAAACCTTGCACCTATCTTGCATCAAGATTAGCACCATCACCTAGGAGTAACATCGGGTGTGTCCAAAATGGTTTTTTAGCCTATGGTGCATTAGGCGCAAACCGTGCACCTAACTTGCACTGAAACTTACACTTCCATACAGACCGAACGAGATTCCATATGATACACGTCATCTAGGAGTTCCAATTGGTGCGTCCAAATTGATTTCTGAGCATATGGTACGTTTCATGCAAATTGAGCAACTATCTTGCATTAAGATAAGCACTTTCTCGAAACAGACCAAACCCAGCTCACTTGAGCCTCTTCACCTATGAGTACCAATAGGTGCGTTCAAAATGGTTTCTTAGACTATGGTGCATTAGGTGCAAACTTTGCACCTATCTTGCACTAAAACTAATATTGTCTCCAAACTGACTAAAGCAAGATTCCATATGACACACATCATCTAGGAGTTCCATTGGGTGTGTCCAAATTGATTTCCGAGCATATGGTACGTTCCATGCAAACCATGCACCTATCTTGTACCAAGATTAGCACTATCTCCAAACAGACCGGACCAAGCTTCCACTTGAGCCTCTTCACATTTGAGTACCAATAGATTTTCCAAAATGGTTTCTTAGACTATGGTGCATTAGGCGCAAACTGTGCACGCATCTTGCACCAAAACTAACACTATCTTAAAACGGACCAAAGCGAGATTTCATATGACACACGTCATCTACGAGTTCCATCAGGTGCGTCCAAATTGATTTCTGAGCATATGGTGCTTTCCATGCAAACTGTACACCTATCTTGCATCAAGATTAGCACGATCTCCAAATAGACCGAACCGAGCTTTCACTTGAGCCTCTTCACCTAGGAGCACTGTTCGCCTAAACGGCCGTTTAGACCGTTTAAACGCCGTGTAAACGCTACACAATGGTACACCGTTTCCGTTTAATCATTTGTTTAGTCCGTTTAATTGACCGTTTAGCCCGTTTAATCGACTGTTTAGCCCGAATAATCTCTAAACGGCAGGTGACCGACTGTTTACCGTTTAGCGTTTAGGAAAACATTGCCTAGGAGTACCATCAGGTGTGTCCAAAATGGTTTTTTAGCCTATGGTGCATTAGGCGCAAACCGTGCACATATCTTGCACTGAAACTAACACTCTCCAAACAGACCGAACGAGATTCCATAAGATACACGTCATCTAGGAGTTCCAACGGGTGCGTCCAAATTGATTTTTGAGCATATGGTACATTTCATACAAACTATGCACCCATCTTGCATTAAGATTAGCACTGTCTTGAAACAGACCAAACTGAGCTTCCATTTGAGCCTCTTCAACTAACAGTACCAACAGGTGCGTTCAAAATGGTTTCTTAGACTATGGTGCATAGATGCAAACTGTGCACCTATCTTGCACTGAAACTAATATTGTCTCCAAACGGACTGAAGCTAGATTCCATATGACACACATCTTCTAGGAGTTCCATCGGGTGCATCCAAATTTATTTCCGAGCATATGGGACATTCCATGTAAACCATGCACCTATCTTCCATCAAGGTTAGCACTATCGCCAAACAGACCAAGCCGAGCTTCCGCTTGAGCCTCTTCTCCTAGGAGTACCAATAGGTGCATCCAAAATGATTTCTTAGCCTATGGTGCATTAGGCGCAATCCGTGCATCTATATTGCACCGAAACTAACACTGTCTCCAAATACACCGAAGGGAGATTCCATATGACACATGTCATCTAGGAGTTCCGTCGGGTGCGTCCAAATTGATTTCCAAGCATATGGTTTGTCCCATGCAAACTATTTACCTATCTTGCTTTAAGGTTAACACTGTCTCGAAACAGACCGAACCAAGCTTCTGCGCCTCTTCACCGAGGAGTACCAATAGGTGCATTCAAAATGGTTTCTTAGACTATGGTGCATTAGGCCAAACTATGCATCTATCGTGCACTGAAACTAATATTGTCTCCAAACAGACTGAAGTGAGATTCCATATGACACACGTCATCTAGGAGTTCCATCAGGTGCATCCAAATTGATTTCCGAGCATATGGGACATTCTACACAAACCATGCACCTATCTTGCATCAAGATTAGCACTATCTCCAAACAGACCAAACCGAGCTTTCACTTGAGCCCCTTCACCTAGGAGTACCATCGGGTGCGTCTAAAATCGTTTCTTAGGGTATGGTCCATTAGGCACAAACCGTGCAATATCTTCTTAGAGTATGGTGCATTAGGCACAAACCATACACCATCTTGCACCGAAACTAGCACTATCTTCAAACAGACCAAAGCGAGATATCAGATGACACACATCATCTAGGAGTTCTATCGGGTGCGTCCAAATTGATTTTCATGCATATGGTATGTTCCATGCAAACCGTGCACCTATCTTACATGAAGATTAGCATTATCTCTAACAGATCGTACCGAGCTTTCAGTTGAGCCTCTTCACCTCAGAGTACCATCGGGTGCTTCCACAATGGTTTGTGAGCCTATGGTGCATTAGGCGGAAACCATGCACCTATCTTGCACCAGAACAAACACTATCTCTAAATGGACTAAAGTGAGATTCTGTACGACACACGTCATCTAGGAGTTCTATCGGGAGCATCCAAATTCATTTCTAAGCATATGGTACATTCCATGCTAATTGTGCACCTATCTTGCATCAAGATTAGCACTATCCCCAAACAGACCAAACCGAGCTTTCACTTGAGCCCCTTTACCTAGGAGTACCATCAGGTGCGTCAAAATCGTTTCTTAGCCTATGGTGCATTAGGCGCAAACCTTGCACCTATCTTGCACTGAATCTAACACTATCTCCAAACAGACCGAAGCTAGATTCCATGTGACACACATCACATTAGGCGCAAACCTTGCACCTATCTTGCAACAAAACTAATACTGTCTCTAAACAGACCGAAGCAAGATTCCATAAGACACACGTCATCTAGGAGTTTCATTGGGTGTGTCCAAATTGATTTTCAAGCATATGGTACATTCCATACAAACCGTGCGCCTATCTTACATGAAGATTAGCACTATGTCCAAACAGATCGTAGCAAGCTTTCACTTGAGCCTCTTCACCTAGGAGTACCATGCACCAATCTTGCACCGAAACGAACACTATCTCCAAACGGACCGAAGTGAGATTCCCTATAACACATGTCATCTAGGAGTTCATCGGGTGTGTCCAAATGCTTGGAAAAAAATATGGAAGCACATGATGGAACTCCTAGATGACGTGTGTCAAACGACATCTTGCTTCGGTCTGTTTGGAGACAATGTTAGTTTCGGTGCAGGATAGGTGCAAGGTTTGCACATAATGCAGCATAGGCTAAGAAACCATTTTGGACGCACCCGATGGTACTCCTAGGTAAAAGGCTCAAGTGAAAGCTCAGTTTGGTCCTTTTGGAGATAGTGCTAATCTTGATGCAAGATAGATGCACGGTGTGCATGGAACAAACCATATGCTTAGAAATTAATATGGACACACTGGATAGAACTCCTTGATGACGTGTGTCATATGGAATCTCACTTTGGTGTGCTTAGAGACCCTATTAGTTTCGGTGCAAGATATGTGCACGGTTTGCGCCTAATGCACCAAAGTCTAAGAAACTATTTTTGAAGCACATGTTGGTACTCCTAGGTGAAGAGGCTCAAGTGGAGGCTCGGTTCGGTCTGTTTAGAGAAAGTGCTAATCTTGATGCAAGATAGGTGCACGATTTGCATGGAACATACCATATGCTCATAAATCAATTTGGACGCACCAGATGGAACTCCTAGATGACATGTGTCATATGGAATCACACTTCGGTCCGTTTAGAGACAGTGTTAGTTTCAGTGCAAGATAAGTGCACGGTTTGCACCTAATGCACCATAGGATAAGAAACCATTTTGGACGCACCCGATGGTACTCTTAGGTGAAGGGGCTCAAGTGGATGCTCAGTTTGGTCTGTTTGGAGATAGTGCTAATCTTGATGCAAGATAGATGCACGGTTTGCATGAAACATACGATATGCTCAGAAATCAATTAGGACACACCTGATAACTCCTTGATGATGTGTGTCATATGGAATCTTGCTTCGGTTCGTTTAGAGACAGTGCTAGTTTTGGTAGAAGATATTTGTACGGTTTACGCCTAATGCACCATAGGCTAAGAAACCATTTTAGACGCACCTGATGGTACTCGTAATTGAAGAGGCTCAAGTGGAGGCTCGATTTGGTCTGTTCGGATATAGTGCTAATCTTGATGCAAGATAGTTGAATAGTTTGCATGCAACGTATCATATTTTAAGAAATCAAATTGGACGCACCCAATGGAACTCCTAGAGGACGTGTGTCATATGGAATCTCGCTTCGGCCTGTTTGGAGACAATGTTAGTTTTGGTGCAAGATAGGTGCATAGTTTGTGCCTAATGCACCAAAGTCTAAGAAACCATTTAACGTACCTATTCGTACTCCTAGATGAAGAAGCTCAAGTGGAAGCTCGGTTCGGTCTGTTTGGAGATAGTGCCAATCTTGATGCAAGATAGGTGCACGGTTTGCATGGAAGATACCATATGCTTGGAAATCAATTTGAATGCACCCGATGGAACTCCTTGATGACGTGTGTCATATGGAATCTCACTTTGGTCTGTTTAGAAATAGTGTTAGTTTCGGTGCAAGATATGTGCATGGTTTGCGCCTAGTGCACCAGAGTCTAAGAAACCATTTTGGAAGCACCTATTGGTACTTCGGTGAAGAGGCTCATGTGGAAGCTCGGTTTGATATGTTTGGAGATAGTGCTAATCTTGATGCAAGATAGGCGCATGATTTGCAAGGAACATACCATATGCTTACAAATCAATTTGGACGCACCCAATGGAACTCCTAGATGACGTGTGTCATATGGAATCTTGCTTCGGTCCATTTGTAGACATTGTAAGTTTTAGTGCAAGATAGGTGCACAGTTTGCGCCTAATGCACCATAGTCTAAGAAACCATTTTGGATGCACTATTTGGTACTCTTGGGTGAAGCGGCTCAAGTGGAAGCTTGGTTCGGTTAGTTTGGAGATAGAGCTAATCCTTATGCAAGGTAGGTGCATGGTTTGCATGGAACATACCATATGCTTGAAAATCAATTTGGATGCACCCGATGGAACTCCTTGACGACGTGTGTCATATGGAATCTCGCTTTGGTCAAATTGGAGACATTGTTAGTTTTGGATGCAAGATAGGTGCACAGTTTGCACCTAATGCACCATAGCCTAAGAAACCATTTTGGACTCACTTGTCGGTACTCCTAGGTGAAGGGGCTCAAGTGGATGCTCGGTTCGGTCTGTTTGGAGATAGTGCTAATCTTGATGCAAGATAGGTGCACGGTTTGCATGGAACATATCAAATGCTTGGAAATCAATCTAGACACACATGATGGAACTCCTAGATTACGTGTGTCATATAAAATCTTGCTTTGGTCTGCTTGGAGATAGTGTTAGTTTCAGTGCAAGATAAATGCAAAGTTTGCACATAATGCAGCATAGGCTAAGAAACCATTTTGGACGCACCCGATGGTACTCCTAGGTGAAAGGCTTAAGTGAAAGCTCAGTTTGGTCTATTTGGAGATAGTGCTAATCTTGATGCAAGATAGATGCACGGTCTGCATGGAACGTACCATATGCTTAGAAATTAATTTGGACACACTCGATAGAACTCCTTGATGACGTCTGTCATATGGAATCTCGCTTTGGTGTGCTTAGAGATAGTATTAGTTTCGGTGCAAGATATGTGCACGATTTGCGCCTAATACACAAAAGTCTAAGAAACCATTTTGGAAGCACCTATTGGTACTCCTAGGTGAAGAGGCTCAAGTGAAAGCTCGATTTGGTCTCTTTAGAGATAGTGCTAATCTTGATGCAAGATAGATGCACGGTTTGCATGGAACATACGATATGCTCAGAAACCAATTAGGACGCACCTGATATAACTCCATGATGATTTGTGTCATATGGAATCTTGCTTCGGTTGGTTCAGAGACAATGTTAGTTTTGGTAGAAGATATGTGCACGGTTTACGCCTAATGCACCATAGGCTAAGAAACCATTTTAGACGCACCCGATGGTACTCGTAGTTGAAGAGGCTCAAGTGGAGGCTCGATTTGGTATGTTCGGATATAGTGCTAATCTTGATGCAAGATAGTTGCACAGTTTGCATGCAACGTACCATATGTTAAGAAATCAATTTGGACGCACCCAATGGAACTCCTAGACGACGTGTGTCATTTGGAATCTCGCTTCGGTCTGTTTGGAGACAATGTTAGTTTCGGTGCAAGATAGGTGCATAGTTTGTGCCTAATGCACCA
>NC_012871.2:35845270-35881467 GCF_000003195.3 Sorghum bicolor
ATCACGCAGAAACTGTGCACCTATCTTGCACCAAAACAAACACTGGTCTCCAAACAGACCAAACCGAGATTCCATATGACACACGTCATCTGAGAGTTCCATCGGGTGCGTCCAAATTGATTTATGAGCATATGGTACGTTCCATGCAAATCGTGCACCTATCTTGCATCAAGATTAGTAGTATCTCCAAACAGACCGAACCAAGCTTCCAGTTGAGCCTCTTCATCTAGGAGTACCAACAGGTGTGCCCAAAATGGTTTCTTAGGCTATGGTGCATTAGGCATAAACTCTGCACCTATCTTGCACTGAAACTAATACTGTCTCCAAACGGACAAAGCGACATTCCATACGACAAACGTCATCTAGGTGTTCCATCAGGTGCATCCAAATTAATTTTCAAGCATATGGTATGTCCCATGCAAACTGTGCACCTATCTTGCATCAAGATTAGGACTATCTCCAAACAGACCGAACCAAGCTTCCACTTGAGCCTCTTCAGCTAGGAGTTCCATCGGGTGCGTCCAAATTGAATTCTGAGCATATGATACGTTCCATGCAAACCGTGCAACTATCTTGCATCAAGATTAGCCCTATCTCCAAATAGACCGAACCGAGCTTCCTCTTAAGCCCCTTCAGCTAGGAGTACCATCAAGTGCGTCCAAAATGGTTTCTTAGAGTATGGTGCATCAAGCACAAACCGTGCACCTATCTTGCACCGAAACTAACACTATCTCCAAACAGACCAAAGCGATATTAGATGACACACACCATCTAGGAGTTCTATCGAGTGCGCGCATATTAATTTTCAAGCATATGGTATGTTCCATACAAACCTTGCACCTATCTTACATGAAGATTAGCACTATCTCCAAACAGATCTTACCGAGCTTTCACTTGAGCCTCGTCACCTAGGAGTACGATCAGGTGCTTCCACAACTGTTTCTAAGCCTATGGTGCATTAGGCACACACCGTGCACCTATCTTACACCGAAACTAACACTATCTCCAAACGGATCAAAGTGGGATTCCATATGACACACGTCATCTAGGAGTTCTATCGGGTGCGTCCAAATTGATTTCTGAGCATATGGTACGTCCATGCAAACCGTGCACCTATCTTGCGTCAAGATTTGCCCTGTCTCCAAATAGACCGAACCGAGCTTCCTCTTAAGCCCCTTCAGCTAGGAGTACCATCAAGTGCGTCCAAAATGGTTTCTTAGAGTATGGTGCATCAAGCACAAACCGTGCACCTATCTTGCACCGAAACTAACACTATCTCCAAACAGACCAAAGCGATATTAGATGACACACACCATCTAGGAGTTCTATCGGGTGCGCGCATATTAATTTTCAAGCATATGGTATGTTCCATACAAACCTTGCACCTATCTTACATGAAGATTAGCACTATCTCCAAACAGATCTTACCGAGCTTTCACTTGAGCCTCTTCACCTAGGAGTACGATCAGGTGCTTCCACAACTGTTTCTAAGCCTATGGTGCATTAGGCACACACCGTGCACCTATCTTACACCGAAACTAACACTATCTCCAAACGGATCAAAGTGGGATTCCATATGACACACGTCATCTAGGAGTTCTATCGGGTGCGTCCAAATTGATTTCTGAGCATATGGTACGTCCATGCAAACCGTGCACCTATCTTGCGTCAAGATTAGCACTATCTCCAAACAGACCAACTGAGGTTCCACATGAGCCTCTTCAGCTAGGAGTACAATCGGGTGCGTCCAAATTAGTTTCTTAGGCTATGGTGCATTAGACATAAACCGTGCACCTATCTTGCACTGAAACTAACACAGTCTCCAAACGGACGAAGCGAGATTCCATATAACACACGTCACTAGGAGTTCCATCAGATGCATCCAAATTGATTTTCAAGCATATGGTATGTCCCATGCAAACCGTGCACCTAACTTGCATCAAGATTAGTACTATCTCCAAATAGACCGACCCAAGCTTCCACTTGAGCCTGTTCAGCTAAGAGTCCATCAGGTGCGTCCAAATTGATTTCCAAGCATATGGTATGTTCCATGCAAACCGTGCAACTATCTTGCATCAAGATTAGCACTATCTCCAAATAGACCGAACCGAGCTTCCGCTTGAGCCTCTTCAGCTAGGAGTACCATCGGGTGCGTCCAAAATGGTTTCTTAGTGTATGGTGCATTAGGCACAAACCGTGCACCTATCTCGCACCGAAATTAATACTATCTCCAAACTGACCAAGGTGAGATATTAGATGTCATACACCATCTAGGAGTTCTATCGGGTGCGTCCAAATTGATTTTCAAGGATATGGTATGTTCCCTACGAACCGTGCACCTATCTTACATGAAGATTAGCACTATATCCAAACAGATCGTACCGAGCTTTCACTTGAGCCTCTTCACCTAGGAGTACCATCGGGTGCTTCCACAACTGTTTCTAAGCCTATGGTGCATTAGGCGCACATCGTGCACCTATCTTACACCAAAACTAACACTATCTCCAAATGGATCAATGTGAGATTCTATATGACACATGTCATCTAGGAGTTCTATCAGGTGCGTCCAAATTGATTTCCGAGCATATGGTACGTTCCATGCATACCGTGCACCTATCTTGCGTCAAGATTAGTAGTATCTCCAAATAGACCGAACCAAGCTTCCACTTGAGCCTCTTCACCTAGGAGTACCAACAGGTGCATCCAAAATGGTTTCTTAGGCTATGGTGCATTAGGCATAAATTGTGCATCTATCTTGCACTGAAACTAACACTGTCTCCAAACAGATGATGCGAGATTCCATATGACACACATCATGTAGGTGTTCCATCACAGGCATCCAAATCGATTTTCAAGCTTATGGTATGTCCCATGCAAACCGTGCACCTATCTTGCATCAAGATTAACACTATATCTAAAGAATCGAAACCAAGCTATCACTTGTGCCCTTTTACCTAGGAATACCATTGGGTGCGTCCAAAATTATTTCTTAGCCTATCGTGCATTAGGCGCAAACCGTGCATCTTTCTTGCACCGAAACTAACACTGTCTCTAAAGAGTACCATCGGGTGCTTCCACAACTGTTTCTAAGCATATGATGCATTAGGTGCATACAGTGCACCTATCTTACACCAAAACTAACACTATCTCCAAATGGACCGAAGTGAGATTTCATATGACACACGTCATCTAGGAGTTCTATTGGGTGCGTCCAAATTAATTTCCTAGCATATGGTACGTCCATGCAAACCGTGCACCTATCTTGCATCAAGATTAGCACTATCTCCAAACAGACCAAACCGAGCTTCCACTTGAGCCTCTTCATTTAGGAGTACAATCGGGTGCGTCCAAAAGGGTTTGTTAGAGTATGGTGCATTAGGCACAAACCATGCACCTATCTTGCACCGAAACTAACACTATCTCCAAACGGACCAAAGCGAGGTTACATATGACACAACATCTAGGAGTTCCATCGGGCGTGTCCAAATTGTTTTCGGGCATATAGTACGTTCCATGCAAACCGTGCACCAATCTTGCATCAAGATTAGCAGTATCTCCAAACAGTCCAAACCAAGCTTCCACTTGGGTCTCTTCACCTAGGAGAAGCAACTGGTGCGTCCAAAATGCTTTCTTAGGCTATTGTGCATTAGGCGCAAACTGTGCACATATCTTCCACCAAAACTAAGACTATCTCCAAACAGACCAAAGCGAGATTTCATATGACACACATCATCTAGGAGTTCCATCGGGTGTGTCCAAATTGATTTCTGAGCATATAGTATGTTTCATATAGTAGCAACAGGTGCGTCTAAACAGACCGAGCCGAGCATCCACTTGAGTCCCTTCACCGAAGTACCAACAGGTGCTTCCAAAATGGTTTCTTAGACTATGGTGCATTAGGCACAAACTATGCACCTATCTTGCACCGAAACTAACACTGTCTCCAAATGGACCGAAGCGAGATTCCATATGACTCACGTCGTCAAGGAGTTCCATCGGGTGCATCCAAATTGATTTCCAAGCATATGGTATATTCTATGCAAACCATGCACCTATCTTGCATCAAGATTAGCACTATCTCCAAACAAACCGAACCGAGCATCCACTTGAGACTCTTCAGCTAGGAGCACAATCGGGTGCATCCAAAATGGTTTGTTAGAGTATGGTGTATTAGGCACAAACCATGCACCTATCTTGCACTGAAACGAACACTATCTCCAAACAAAAAAGTGAGATATTAGATAACACACATCACCTAGGAGTTCTATAGGGTGCGTCCAAATTGATTTTCAAGCATATGGTATGTTCCATGCAAACTGTGCACCTATCTTACATGAAGATTAGCACTATCTCCAAACAAATCGTACCGAGCTTTCACTTGAGCCTCTTCACCTAGGAGTACCATCGGGTGCTTCCACAATGGTTTTTGAGCCTATGGTACATTAGGCGCAAACTATACACTTATCTTGCACCGAAACTAACACTATCTCTAAATGGACCGAAGTGAGATTCCATATGACAAACGTCATCTAGGAGTTCTATCGGGTGCGTCCAAATTGATTTTCGAGCATATGGTATGTCCATGCAAACCGTGCACCTATCTTGCATCAAGATTAGCACTATCTCCAAACAGACCAAACCGAGCTTCCACTTGTGCCTCTTCAGCTAGGAGTACCATCAAGTGCGTCCAAAATGGTTTCTTAGAGTATGGTGCATCAAGCACAAACCGTGCACCTATCTTGCACCGAAACTAACACTATCTCAAAACAGACCAAGATGAGATTACATATAACACATGACATCTAGGAGTTCTATCGGGTGCGCGCATATTAATTTTCAAGCATATGGTATGTTCCATACAAACCTTGCACCTATCTTGCATCAAGATTAGCAGTATCTCCAAACAGACCAAACCCAAGCTTCCACTTGAGCCTCATCACCTAGGAGTACCAACAGGTGCGTCCAAAAAGGTTTCTTAGACTATGGTGCATTAAGCGCAAACTGTGCACCTATCTTGCACCAGAACTAACACTATGTTCAAACGGATGAAAGCGAGATTCCATATGACACACATAAGCTAAGAGTTCCATCGGGTGCCTCCAAATGGATTTCTGAGCATATGGTATGTTCCATGCAAACCGCGCACCTATCTTGCATCAGGATTAGCAGTATCACCAAATAGACCAAACCAAGCTTCCACTTAAGCCTCTTCACCTAGGACTACATATAAGTGCGTCCAAAATGGTTTCTTATGCTATGGTGTAGTAGGTGCAAACTGTGCACCTATCTTGCACCGAAACTAACACTATCTCCAAACGGACCAAAACGAGATTCCATATGACACACGTCATCTAGGAGTTCCATCGGGTGCGTCCAAATTGATTTCTGAGCATATGGTACGTTCCATGCAAACCGTGCACCTATCTTGCATCAAGATTAGCACCATCACCAAATAGACCGAACCGAGCGCCCACTTAAGCCTCTTCACCTCGGACCAACATGTGCGTCCAAAATGGTTTCCTAGACTATGGTGCATTAGACGCAAACTGTGCACCTATCTTGCACCGAAACTAACACTATCTCCAAACGGACCAAACCGAGATTCCATATGACACATGACATCTAGGAGTTCCATCGGGTGCGTCCAAATTGAGTTCTGAGCATATGGTACGTTCTATGCAAATCATGCACCTATCTTGCATCAAGATTAGCAGTATCTCCAAGTAGACCGAACCCATCTTGCACTTGAGCCTCTTCATCTAGGAGTACCAATAGGTGCGCCCAAAAATGGTTTCTTAGGCTATGGTGCATTAGGCACAAACTATGCACCTATCTTGTACCAAAACTAACATTGTCTCCAAATGGACCGAAACGAGATTCTATATGAAATACGTCATCTAGGAGTTCCATCAGGTGCGTCCAAATTGATTTTCAAGCATATGGTACGTTCCATGTAAACTGTGCACCTATTTTGCATCAAGAGTAGCACTATCTCCAAATGGACTAAACCGAGCTTTCACTTGAGCCACTTCACCTAGGAGTACCATCGGGTGCGTCCAAAATACTTTCTTAGCCTGCGGTACATTAGGCGCAAACCGTGCACCTATCTTGCACCGATACTAACACTTTCTCCAAATGGACCAAAGCAAGATTACATATGACACACGTCGTCCAGAAGTTCTATCGGATGCGTCCAAATTGATTTCTGAGGATAAGGTACGTTCCATGCAAACTATGCAACTATCTTGCATCAAGATTAGCACTATCTCCAAATAGACCGAACCGAGCTTCCACTTCAGCCTCTTCAGCGGAGAGTACCAGTTGCGTCCAAAATGGTTTCTTAGAGATTGTTGTATTAGGCACAAACCGTGCACCAATCTTGCACCAAAACTAACACTTTCTCCAAATGGACCAAAGTGAGATATCAGATGACACAAATCATCTAGGAGTTATATCGGGTGTGTCCAAATTGATTTTCAAGCATATGTTTTATTTCATGCACACCGAGCACCTATCTTGCACCGAAAGTAACACTATCTCCATGTGGACCGAAGTGAGATTCCATATGACACACGTCATCTAAGAGTTCTATCGGGTGCATCCAAACTGATTTCTAAGCATATGGTACATTCCATGCAAACTGTGCACCTATCTTACATCAAGATTAGCACTATCTCCAAACAGACCAAACCGAGAATTCATTTAAGTCCCTTTACCTAGGAGTACAATCGGGTGCGTCCAAAATTGTATCTTAGCCTATGGTGTTTTAGGCACAAACTGTGCACCTATCTTGCACCGAAACTAACACTGTCAAAAAATAGACTGAAGCGAGACTCCATATGACACACGTCATCTAAGAGTTCCATCGGGTGCGTCCAAATTGATTTCCGAGAATATGGTATGTCCCGTGCAAACTATGCACCTATCTTGCATTAAGATTAGCACAATCTCGAAATAGACTAAACTGAGCTTCCACTTTAGCCTCTTCACCTAGAAGTACCAATAGGTGCGTCCAAAATGGTTTCTTAGACTATGGTGCATTTGACGCAAACTGTGCACCTATCTTGCACCGAAACTAACACTATCTCTAAACGGACCAAAGCGAGATTCCATATGACACACGTCATCTAGGAGTTCCATCGGGTGCGTCCAAATTTGATTTCTGAGCATATGGTACGTTCCATGCAAACCGTGCACCTATCTTGCATCAAGATTAGCACCATCACCTAGGAGTAACATCGGGTGTGTCCAAAATGGTTTTTTAGCCTATGGTGCATTAGGCGCAAACTGTGCACCTAACTTGCACTGAAACTTACACTCTCCATACAGACCGAACGAGATTCCATATGATACACGTCATCTAGGAGTTCCAATGGGTGCGTCCAAATTGATTTCTGAGCATATGGTACGTTTCATGCAAATTGAGCACCTATCTTGCATTAAGATAAGCACTTTCTCGAAACAGACCAAACCGAGCTCACTTGAGCCTCTTCACCAATGAGTACCAATAGGTGCGTTCAAAATGGTTTCTTAGACTATGGTGCATTAGGTGCAAACTTTGCACCTATCTTGCACTAAAACTAATATTGTCTCCAAACTGACTGAAGCAAGATTCCATATGACACACATCATCTAGGAGTTCCATTGGGTGTGTCCAAATTGATTTCCGAGCATATGGTACGTTCCATGCAAACCATGCACCTATCTTGTATCAAGATTAGCACTATCTCCAAACAGACCGGACCAAGCTTCCACTTGAGCCTCTTCACATTTGAGTACCAATAGATTTTCCAAAATGGTTTCTTAGACTATGGTGCATTAGGCGCAAACTGTGCACCTATCTTGCACCAAAACTAACACTATCTTAAAACGGACCAAAGCGAGATTTCATATGACACACGTCATCTACGAGTTCCATCAGGTGCGTCCAAATTGATTTCTGAGCATATGGTGCTTTCCATGCAAACTGTACACCTATCTTGCATCAAGATTAGCACGATCTCCAAATAGACCGAACCGAGCTTTCACTTGAGCCTCTTCACCTAGGAGTACCATCAGGTGTGTCCAAAATGGTTTTTTAGCCTATGGTGCATTAGGCGCAAACCGTGCACCTATCTTGCACTGAAACTAACACTCTCCAAACAGACCGAACGAGATTCCACAAGATACACGTCATCTAGGAGTTCCAACGGGTGCGTCCAAATTGATTTTTGAGCATATGGTACATTTCATACAAACTATGCACCCATCTTGCATTAAGATTAGCACTGTCTTGAAACAGACCAAACTGAGCTTCCATTCGAGCCTCTTCAACTAACAGTACCAACAGGTGCGTTCAAAATGGTTTCTTAGACTATGGTGCATAGATGCAAACTGTGCACCTATCTTGCACTGAAACTAATATTGTCTCCAAACGGACTGAAGCTAGATTCCATATGACACACATCTTCTAGGAGTTCCATCGGGTGCATCCAAATTTATTTCCGAGCATATGGGACATTCCATGTAAACCATGCACCTATCTTCCATCAAGGTTAGCACTATGGCCAAACAGACCAAACCGAGCTTCCGCTTGAGCCTCTTCTCCTAGGAGTACCAATAGGTGCATCCAAAATGATTTCTTAGCCTATGGTGCATTAGGCGCAATCCGTGCATCTATATTGCACCGAAACTAACACTGTCTCCAAATAGACCGAAGGGAGATTCCATATGACACATGTCATCTAGGAGTTCCGTCGGGTGCGTCCAAATTGATTTCCAAGCATATGGTTTGTCCCATGCAAACTATTTACCTATCTTGCTTTAAGGTTAACACTGTCTCGAAACAGACCGAACCGAGCTTCCGCGCCTCTTCACCGAGGAGTACCAATAGGTGCATTCAAAATGGTTTCTTAGACTATGGTGCATTAGGCCAAACTATGCATCTATCGTGCACCGAAACTAATATTGTCTCCAAACAGACTGAAGTGAGATTCCATATGACACACGTCATCTAGGAGTTCCATCAGGTGCATCCAAATTGATTTCCGAGCATATGGGACATTCTACACAAACCATGCACCTATCTTGCATCAAGATTAGCACTATCTCCAAACAGACCAAACCGAGCTTTCACTTGAGCCCCTTCACCTAGGAGTACCATCGGGTGCGTCCAAAATCGTTTCTTAGAGTATGGTCCATTAGGCACAAACCGTGCAATATCTTCTTAGAGTATGGTGCATTAGGCACAAACCATACACCATCTTGCACCGAAACTAGCACTATCTTCAAACAGACCAAAGCGAGATATCAGATGACACACATCATCTAGGAGTTCTATCGGGTGCGTCCAAATTGATTTTCATGCATATGGTATGTTCCATGCAAACCGTGCACCTATCTTACATGAAGATTAGCATTATCTCTAACAGATCGTACCGAGCTTTCAGTTGAGCCTCTTCACCTCAGAGTACCATCGGGTGCTTCCACAATGGTTTGTGAGCCTATGGTGCATTAGGCGGAAACCATGCACCTATCTTGCACCAGAACAAACACTATCTCTAAATGGACTAAAGTGAGATTCTGTACGACACACGTCATCTAGGAGTTCTATTGGGAGCATCCAAATTCATTTCTAAGCATATGGTACAATCCATGCTAATCGTGCACCTATCTTGCATCAAGATTAGCACTATCCCCAAACAGACCAAACCGAGCTTTCACTTGAGCCCCTTTACCTAGGAGTACCATCGGGTGCGTCAAAATCGTTTCTTAGCCTATGGTGCATTAGGCGCAAACCTTGCACCTATCTTGCACTGAATCTAACACTATCTCCAAACAGACCGAAGCTAGATTCCATGTGACACACATCACATTAGGCGCAAACCTTGCACCTATCTTGCACCAAAACTAATACTGTCTCTAAACAGACCGAAGCAAGATTCCATATGACACACGTCATCTAGGAGTTTCATTGGGTGTGTCCAAATTGATTTTCAAGCATATGGTACATTCCATACAAACCGTGCGCCTATCTTACATGAAGATTAGCACTATCTCCAAACAGATCGTAGCAAGCTTTCACTTGAGCCTCTTCACCTAGGAGTACCATGCACCAATCTTGCACCGAAACGAACACTATCTCCAAACGGACCGAAGTGAGATTCCCTATAACACATGTCATCTAGGAGTTCATCGGGTGTGTCCAAATGCTTGGGAAAAAAAATATGGAAGCACATGATGGAACTCCTAGATGACGTGTGTCAAACGACATCTTTCTTCGGTCTGTTTGGAGACAATGTTAGTTTCGGTGCAGGATAGGTGCAAGGTTTGCACATAATGCAGCATAGGCTAAGAAACCATTTTGGACGCACCCGATGGTACTCCTAGGAAAAAGGCTCAAGTGAAAGCTCGGTTTGGTCCTTTTGGAGATAGTGCTAATCTCGATGCAAGATAGATGCACGGTGTGCATGGAACAAACCATATGCTTAGAAATTAATATGGACACACCGGATAGAACTCCTTGATGAAGTGTGTCATATGGAATCTCACTTTGGTGTGCTTAGAGACCCTATTAGTTTCGGTGCAAGATATGTGCATGGTTTGCGCCTAATGCACCAAAGTCTAAGAAACTATTTTTGAAGCACATGTTGGTACTCCTAGGTGAAGAGGCTCAAGTGGAGGCTCGGTTCGGTCTGTTTAGAGAAAGTGCTAATCTTGATGCAAGATAGGTGCACGATTTGCATGGAACATACCATATGCTCATAAATCAATTTGGACGCACCAGATGGAACTCCTAGATGACATGTGTCATATGGAATCACACTTCGGTCCGTTTAGAGACAGTGTTAGTTTCAGTGCAAGATAAGTGCACGGTTTGCACCTAATGCACCATAGGATAAGAAACCATTTTGGACGCACCCGATGGTACTCATAGGTGAAGGGGCTCAAGTGGATGCTCGGTTTGGTCTGTTTGGAGATAGTGCTAATCTTGATGCAAGATAGATGCACGGTTTGCATGAAACATACGATATGCTCAGAAATCAATTAGGACGCACCTGATAACTCCTTGATGATGTGTGTCATATGGAATCTTGCTTCGGTTCGTTTAGAGACAGTGCTAGTTTTGGTAGAAGATATTTGTACGGTTTACGCCTAATGCACCATAGGCTAAGAAACCATTTTAGACGCACCTGATGGTACTCGTAATTGAAGAGGCTCAAGTGGAGGCTCGATTTGGTCTGTTCGGATATAGTGCTAATCTTGATGCAAGATGGTTGAATAGTTTGCATGCAACGTATCATATTTTAAGAAATCAAATTGGACGCACCCAATGGAACTCCTAGATGACGTGTGTCATATGGAATCTCGCTTCGGTCTATTTGGAGATAATGTTAGTTTCGGTGCAAGATAGGTTCATAGTTTGTGCGTCAAGCACAATAGTCTAAGAAACCATTTTTGACATACCTGTTTGTGTTCCTAGATGAAGAGGCTCAAGTGCAAGCTCGGTTCGGTCTGTTTGGAGATAGTGCTAAAATCGATGCAAGATAGGTGCACGGTTTGCATGGAACATACCATATGCATGGAAATCAATTTGGATGCACCCGATGGAACTCCTTGATGACGGTTTGCATGGGACATACCATATGCATGGAAACCTATTGCTAATCTTGATGCAAGATAGGTGCACGGTTCGCATGGAACATACCAAATGCTTGGAATTCAATCTGGACGCGACGTGTGTCATACGAAATATTGCTTCGCTCTATTTGGAGACAGTGTAAGTTTCGGTGCAAGATAGGTGCAAGGTTTGCACATAATGCAGCATAGGCTAAGAAACCATTTTGGACGCACCCGATGGTACTCGTTGTTGAAGAGGCTCAAGTGGAGGCTCGATTTGGTCTGTTCAGAGATAGTGCTAATCTTGATGCAAGATAGTTGCACAGTTTGCATGGACGTACCATATGTTAAGAAATCTATTTGGACGCACCCAATGGAACTCCTAGGTGACGTGTGTCATATGGAATCTCGCTTCGGTCTGTTTGGAGACAATGTTAGTTTCGGTGCAAGATAGGTGCATAGTTTGTGCCTAATGCACCATAGTCTAAGAAACCATTTTTGACGCACCTATTTGTACTCCTAGAGGAAGAGGCTCAAGTGGAAGCTCGGTTCGGTCTGTTTGGAGATAGTCCTAATCTTGATGCAAGATAGGTGCACGGTTTGCATGGAACATACCATATGCTTGGAAATCAATTTGGATGCACCCGATGGAACTCCTTGATGACGTGTGTCATATGGAATCTCTCTTTGGTCTATTTAGAGACAGTGTTTGTTTCGATGCAAGATATGTGCATGGTTTGCGCCTAATGCACCATAGTCTAAGAAACCATTTTGGAAGCACCTGTTGGTACTTCGGTGAAGAGGGTCAAGTGGAAGCTGGGTTTCATCTGTTTGGAGATAATGCTAATCTTGAGGCAAGATAGATGCACGGTCTGCAAGGAACGTACCATATGCTTAGAAATTAATTTAGACACACCGGATAGAACTCCTTCATGATGTGTGTCATATGGAATCTCGCTTTGGTGTGCTTAGAGATAGTATTAGTTTCGGTGCAAGATATGTGCACGGTTTGCGCCTAATGCACCAAAGTCTAAGAAACTATTTTGGAAGCACCTGTTGGTACTCCTAGGTGAAGAGGCTCAAGTGGAGGCTCGGTTCGGTCTGTTTAGAGATAGTGCTAATCTTGATGCAAGATAGGTGTACGATTTGCATGGAACATACCATATGCTTAGAAATCAATTTGGATGCACTAGATGGAACTCCTAGATGACATGTGTTATATGGAATCTGACTTTGGTCCGTTTAGAGACAGTGTTAGTTTCGGTGCAAGATAGGTGCACGGTTTGCACCTAATGCACCATAGGATAGGAAACCATTTTGGACGCACCCGATGGTACTCCTAGGTCAAGGGGCTCAAGTGAAAGCTCAGTTTGGTCTGTTTGGAGATAGTGCTAATCTCGATGCAAGATAGATGCACGGTTTGCACGGAACATAAGATTTGGTCAGAAATCAATTAGGACGCACCTGATATAACTCCTTGACGATGTGTGTCATATCGAATCTTGCTTCGGTTCGTTTATAGATAGTGTTAGTTTTGGTAGAAGATATGTGCACGGTTTACGCCTAATGCACCGTAGGCTAAGAAACCATTTTAGACGCATCCGATGGTACTCGTAGTTGAAGAGGCTCAAGTGGAGGCTCGATTTGGTCTGTTCAGAGATAATGGTAATCTTGATGCAAGATAGTTGCACAGTTTGCATGGACGTACCATATGTTAAGAAATCAATTTGGACGCACCCAATGGAACTCCTAGGTGACGTGTGTCATATGGAATCTCGCTTCGGTCTGTTTGGAGATAATGTTAGTTTCGATGCAAGATAGGTGCATAGTTTGTGCCTAAAGCACCATAGCCTAAGAAACCATTTTTGACGCACCTAGTTGTACTCCTAGAGGAAGAGGCTCAAGTGGAAGCTCGGTTCGGTCTGTTTGGAGATAGTGTTAATCTTGATGCAAGATAGGTGCACGGTTTGCATGGAACATACCATATGCTTGGAAATCAATTTGGATGCACCCGATGGAACTCCTTGATGACGTGTGTCATATGGAATCTCTCTTTGGTCTGTTTAGAAACAGTGTTAGTTTCAGTGCAAGATATGTGCATGGTTTGCGCCTAATGCACCATAGTCTAAGAAACCATTTTGGAAGCACCTGTTGGTACTTCGGTGAAGAGGGTCAAGTGGAAGCTTGGTTTGATTTGTTCGGAGATAGTGCTAATCTTGATGCAAGATAGATGCACGGTCTGCATGGAACGTACCATATGCTTAGAAATTAATTTAGACACACCGGATAGAACTCCTTCATGATGTGTGTCATATGGAATCTCGCTTTGGTGTGCTTAGAGATAGTATTAGTTTCGGTGCAAGATATGTGCACGGTTTGCGCCTAATGCACCAAAGTCTTAGAAACCATTTTGGAAGCACCTGTTGGTACTCCTAGGTGAAGAGGCTCAAGTGGAGGCTCGGTTCGGTCTGTTTAGGGATAGTGCTAATCTTGATGCAAGATAGGTGCACGATTTGCATGGAACATACCATATGCTTAGAAATCAATTTGGATGCACTAGATAGAACTCCTAGATGACATGTGTCAGATGGAATCTCTCTTTGGTCCGTTTAGAGACAGTGTTAGTTTCGGTGCAAGATAGGTGCACGGTTTGCACCTAATGCACCATAGGATAAGAAACCATTTTGGACGCACCCGATGGTACTCCTAGGTCAAGGGGCTCAAGTGAAAGCTCAGTTTGGTCTGTTTTGGAGATAGTGCTAATCTCGATGCAAGATAGATGCACGGTTTGCACGGAACATACGATTTGGTCAGAAATCAATTAGGACGCACCTGATATAACTCCTTGATGATGTGTGTCATATGGAATCTTACTTCGGTTCGTTTAGAGATAGTGTTAGTTTTGGTAGAAGATATGTGCACGGTTTACGCCTAATGCACCATAGGCTAAGAAACCATTTTAGACGCATCCCATGGTACTCGTAGTTGAAGAGGCTCAAGTGGAGGCTCGATTTGGTCTATTCTGACATATTGCTAATCTTGATGCAAGATAGTTGCACAGTTTGCATGGAACGTACCATATGTTAAGAAATCAATTTGGACGCACCATGGAAAAAATAGCCCACTATTTTTTCCGCTATAGCCCAATATAGCTTGAAAAAAATTGTGCCGCTATTTGCGTTCATGCACAAAATTGCCGCTATTTTGCCGCTAAAGTACGCTAATTACGGTTTATAAAACGCTAAACACCTTGACCTTAGCTCGCTATTTAAACATGGGGACGCACATAATGGAACTCCTAGATGACGTGTGTCATATGGAATCTCGCTTCGGTCTATTTGGAGACAATGTTAGTTTCGGTGCAAGATAGGTGCCTAGTTTGTGCCAAATGCACCATAGTCTAAGAAACCATTTTTGACGCACCTATTTGTACTCCTAGATGAAGAGGCTCAAGTGGAAGCTTGGTTCGGTCTGTTTGGAGATAGTGCTAATCTTGATGCAAGATAGGTGCATGATTTGCATAGAACATACCATATGCTTGGAAATCAATTTGGATGCACCCGATGGAACTCCTTGATGACATGTGTCATATGGAATCTTGCTTTGGTCTGTTTAGAAACAATGTTTGTTTTGGTGCAAGATATGTGCATGGTTTGCGCCTAATGCACCATAGCCTAAGAAACCATTTTGGAAGCACCTGTTGGTACTTCGGTGAAGAGGCTAAAGTGGAAGCTCAGTTTGATCTGTTTGGAGATAGTGCTAATCTTGATGCAAGATAGGTGCATGATTTGCAAGAAACATACCATATGCTTAGAAATCAATTTAGACGCACCCAATGGAACTCCTAGATGTCGTGTGTCATATGGAATCTTGCTTTGGTCCGTTCGTAGACATTGTAAGTTTTAGTGCAAGATAGGTGCACAGTTTGCGCCTAATGCACCATAGTCTAAGAAACCATTTTGGATGCACTATTTGGTACTCCTGGGTGGAGAGGCTCAAGTGGAAGCTTGGTTTGGATAGTTTGGAGATAGTGCTAATCCTTATGCAAGGTAGGTGCATGGTTTGCATGGAACATATCATATTCTTGGAAATCAATTTGGATGCACCCGATGGAACTCCTTGATGACGTGTGTCATATGGAATCTCGCTTCGGTCCATTTGGAGATATTGTTAGTTTCGGTGCTAGATAGGTGCACAGTTTGCACCTAATGCACCATAGTCTAAGAAACCATTTTGGACGCACTTGTTGGTACTCCTAGGTGAAGGGGCTCAAGTGGACGCTCGGTTCGGTCTGTTTGGAGATAGTGCTAATCTTAATGCAAGATAGGTGCACGGTTTGCATGGAACATACCAAATGCTTGGAAATCAATCTGGACGCACATGATGGAACTCCTAGATGACGTGTGTCAAACAAAATCTTGCTTCGGTCTGTTTGGAGATAGTGTTAGTTTCTGTGCAAGATAGGTGCAAGGTTTGCACATAATGCAGCATAGGCTAAGAAACCATTTTGGACGCACCGGATGGTACTCCTAGGTAAAAGGTTCAAGTGAAAGCTCGGTTTGGTCTATTTTGAGATTGTGCTAATCTTGATGCAAGATAGATGCACAGTCTGCATGGAACGTACCATATGCTTAGAAATTATTTTGGACACACCATATAGAACTCCTTGATGACGTGTGTCATATGGAATCTCGCTTTGGTGTGCTTAGAGACAGTATTAATTTTGGTGCAAGAAATATGCACGGTTTACGCCTAATGTACCAAAGTCTAAGAAACCATTTTGGAAGCACCTGTTGGTACTCCTAGGTGAAGAGGCTCAAGTGGAGGCTCGGTTCGGTAAGTTTAGAGATAGTGCTAATCTTGTTGCAAGATAGGTGCACGATTTGCATGGAACATACCATATGCCCAGAAATCAATTTGGATGCACCAGATGGAACTCCTAGATGACATGTGTCATATGGAATCTCACTTCGGTCCGTTTAGAGACAGTGTTAGTTTCGGTGCAAGATAGTTGCATGGTTTGCACCTAATCCACCATAGGATAAGAAACCATTTTGGATGCACCCGATGGTACTCCTAGGTCAAGGTGCTCAAGTGAAAGCTCGGTTTGGTTTTGTTTGGAGATATTGCTAATCTTGATGCAACATAGATGCACGGTTTGCATGGAACATACGATATGCTCAGGAATCAATTAGGACGCACCGGATATAATTCCTTGATGATGTGTGTCATATGGAATCTTGCTTCGGTTCGTTTAGAGATAGTGTTAGTTTTGGTAGAAGATATGTGCATGGTTTATGCCCAATGCACCATAGGCTCAGAAACCATTTTAGACACATCCGATGGTACTCGTAGTTGAAGAGGCTCAAGTGGAGGCTCGATTTGGTCTGTTCAGAAATAGTGCTAATCTTGATGCAAGATAGTTGCACAGTTTGCATGGATGTACCATATGTTAAGAAATCAATTTGGACACACCCAATGGAACTCCTAGGTGACGTGTGTCATATGGAATCTCGCTTCAGTCTGTTTGGAGATAATGTTAGTTTCGGTGCAAGATAGGTGCATAGTCTAAGAAACTATTTTTGACGCACCTATTTGTACTCCTAGATGAAGAGGCTCAAGTGGAAGATCGGTTCGGTCTTTTTGGAGATAGTACTAATCTTGATAGGTGCACGGTTTGCATGGAACATACCATATGCTTGGAAATCAATTTGGATACACCCGATGGAACTCCTTGATGACGTGTGTCATATGGAATCTCTCTTTGGTCTATTAAGAAAGACTGTTAGTTTCGGTGCAAGATCTGTGCATGGTTTGCGCCTAATGCACCATAGTCTAAGAAACCATTTTGGAAGCACCTGTTGGTACTTCAGTGAAGAGGCTCAGTGGAAGCTCGGTTTGATATGTTTGGAGATAGTGCAAATCTTGATGCAAGATAGGTGCATGATTTGCATGGAACATACCATATGCTTAGAAATCATTTTGGATGCACCTAATGGAACTCCTAGATGACGTGTATCATATGAAATCTTGCTTTGGTTCGTTTGTAGACATTGTAAGTTTTAGTGCAAGATAGGTTCACAGTTTGCGCCTAATGCACCATAGTCTAAGAAACTATTTTGGACGCACTATTTGGTACTCTTGGATGAAGAGGCTCAAGTGGAAGCTTGGTTCGGTCAGTTTGGAGATAGTGCTAATCTTGATGCAAGATAGGTGCATGATTTGCATAGAACATACCATATGCATGGAAATCAATTTGGATGCACATAATGGAACTCCTAGATGACGTGTGTCATATGGAATCTCGCTTCGGTCTATTTGGAGACAATGTTAGTTTCGGTGCAAGATAGGTGCATAGTTTGTGCCTAATGCACCATAGGCGAAGAAACCATTTTTGACGCACCTATTTGTACTCCTAGATGAAGAGGCTCAAGTGGAAGCTTGGTTCGGTCTGTTTGGAGATAGTGCTAATCTTGATGCAAGATAGGTGCATGATTTGCATAGAACATACCATATGCATGGAAATCAATTTGGATGCACCCGATGGAACTCCTTGATGACATGTGTCATATGGAATCTTGCTTTGGTCTGTTTAGAAACAATGTTTGTTTTGGTGCAAGATATGTGCATGGTTTGCGCCTAATGCACCATAGCCTAAGAAACCATTTTGGAAGCACCCGATGGTACTCCTAGGTAAAAGGCTCAAGTGAAAGCTCAGTTTGGTCTATTTGGAGATAGTGCTAATCTTGATGCAAGATAGATGCACGGTCTCCTTGAAACATACCATATGCTTAGAAATTAATTTGGACACACCCGATAGAACTCCTTGATGACGTGTGTCATATGGAATCTTGCTTTGGTGTGCTTAGAGATAGTATTAGTTTTGGTGCAAGATATATGCACGGTTTGCGCCTAATGCACCAAAGTCCAAGAAACCATTTTGGAAGCACATGTTGGTACTCCTAGGTGAAGAGGCTCAAGTGGAGGCTCGGCTCGGTCTGTTTAGAGATATGGTGTATTAGGCACAAACCGCGCACCTATCTTGCACCGAAACTAACACTATCTCCAAACAGACCAAAGCAAGATATCAGATGACACACATCATCTAGGAGTTCTATTGGGTGCGTCTATATCGACTTTTAAGCATATGGTATGTTCCATGCAAACTGTGCACCTATCTTACATGAAGATTAGCACTATCTCCAAACATATCGTACAGAGCTTTCACTCGAGTCTCTTCACCTAGAAGTACCATTAGGTGCTTCCACAACTATTTCTAAACCTATGGTGCATTAGGCGCACACCGTGCACCTATCTTGTACCGAAACTAACACTATCTACAAATGGACTGAAGTGAGATTCCATATGACACACATCATCTAGGAGTTCTATCGGGTGCGTCCAAACTAATTTCTGATCATATGGTACGTTCCATGCAAACCGTGCACCTATCTTGCGTCAAGATTTGTAGTATCTCCAAACAGACCGAACCAAGCTTCCACTTGAGCCTACCAAGCTTCCACTTGAGCCTCTTCACTTAGGAGTACCAATAGGTGCGTCCAAAATGGTTTCTTAGGCTATGGTGCATTAGGCCCAAACCATACACCTATCTTACACTGAAACTAACACTATCTCCAAATGGACCGAAGTGAGATTCCATATTTCACTTGAGCCTCTTCACCTAGGAGTACGATCAGGTGCTTCCACAACTGTTTCTAAGCCTATGGTGCATTAGGCACACACTGTGCACCTATCTTACACCGAAACTAACACTATCTCCAAACGGATCAAAGTGGGATTCCATATGACACACGTCATCTAGGAGTTCTATCGGGTGCGTCCAAATTGATTTCTGAGCATATGGTACGTCCATGCAAACCGTGCACCTATCTTGCGTCAAGATTAACACTATCTCCAAACAGACCAACTGAGCTTCCACTTGAGCCTCTTCAGCTAGGAGTACAATCGGGTGCGTCCAAATTAGTTTCTTAGGCTATGGTGCATTAGACATAAACCGTGCACCTATCTTGCACTGAAACTAACACAGTCTCCAAACGGACGAAGCGAGATTCCATATAACACATGTCACTAGGAGTTCCATCAGATGCATCCAAATTGATTTTCAAGCATATGGTATGTTCCATGCAAACCGTGCACCTAACTTGCATCAAGATTAGTACTATCTCCAAATAGACCGACCCAAGCTTCCACTTGAGCCTGTTCAGCTAAGAGTTCCATCAGGTGCGTCCAAATTGATTTCCAAGCATATGGTATGTTCCATGCAAACCGTGCAACTATCTTGCATCAAGATTAGCACTATCTCCAAATAGACCGAACCGAGCTTCCTCTTGAGCCTCTTTAGCTAGGAGTACCATCGGGTGCGTCCAAAATGGTTTCTTAGTGTATGGTGCATTAGGCACAAACCGTGCACCTATCTCGCACCGAAATTAATACTATCTCCAAACTGACCAAGGTGAGATATTAGATGTCATACACCATCTAGGAGTTCTATCGGGTGCGTCCAAATTGATTTTCAAGGATATGGTATGTTCCCTACGAACCGTGCACCTATCTTACATGAAGATTAGCACTATCTCCAAACAGATCGTACCGAGCTTTCACTTGAGCCTCTTCACCTAGGAGTACCATCGGGTGCTTCCACAACTGTTTCTAAGCCTATGGTGCATTAGGCGCACATCGTGCACCTATCTTACACCAAAACTAACACTATCTCCAAATGGATCAATGTGAGATTCTATATGACACATGTCATCTAGGAGTTCTATCAGGTGCGTCCAAATTGATTTCCGAGCATATGGTACGTTCCATGCATACCGTGCACCTATCTTGCGTCAAGATTAGTAGTATCTCCAAATAGACCGAACCAAGCTTCCACTTGAGCCTCTTCACCAAGGAGTACCAACAGGTGCATCCAAAATGGTTTCTTAGGGTATGGTGCATTAGGCATAAATTGTGCATCTATCTTGCACTGAAACTAACACTGTCTCCAAACAGATGATGCGAGATTCCATATGACACACATCATGTAGGTGTTCCATCACATGCATCCAAATCGATTTTCAAGCTTATGGTATGTCCCATGCAAACCGTGCACCTATCTTGCATCAAGATTAACACTATCTCTAAAGAATCGAAACCAAGCTATCACTTGTGCCCTTTTACCTAGGAATACCATTGGGTGCGTCCAAAATTATTTCTTAGCCTATCGTGCATCAGGCGCAAACCGTGCACCTTTCTTGCACCGAAACTAACACTGTCTCTAAAGAGTACCATCGGGTGCTTCCACAACTGTTTCTAAGCCTATGATGCATTAGGTGCATACAGTGCACCTATCTTACACCAAAACTAACACTATGTCCAAATGGACCGAAGTGAGATTTCATATGACACACGTCATCTAGGAGTTCTATTGGGTGCGTCCAAATTAATTTCCTAGCATATGGTACGTCCATGCAAACCGTGCACCTATCTTGCATCAAGATTAGCACTATCTCCAAACAGACCAAACCGAGCTTCCACTTGAGCCTCTTCATTTAGGAGTACAATCGGGTGCGTCCAAAAGGGTTTGTTAGAGTATGGTGCATTAGGCACAAACCATGCACCTATCTTGCACCGAAACTAACACTATCTCCAAACGGACCAAAGCGAGGTTACATATGACACAACATCTAGGAGTTCCATCGGGCGTGTCCAAATTGTTTTCGGGCATATAGTACGTTCCATGCAAACCGTGCACCAATCTTGCATCAAGATTAGCAGTATCTCCAAACAGTCCAAACCAAGCTTCCACTTGGGTCTCTTCACCTAGGAGAAGCAACAGGTGCGTCCAAAATGCTTTCTTAGGCTATTGTGCATTAGGCGCAAACTGTGCACATATCTTCCACCAAAACTAAGACTATCTCCAAACAGACCAAAGCGAGATTTCATATGACACACATCATCTAGGAGTTCCATCGGGTGTGTCCAAATTGATTTCTGAGCATATAGTATGTTTCATATAGTAGCAACAGGTGCGTCTAAACAGACCGAACCGAGCATCCACTTGAGTCCCTTCACCGAAGTACCAACAGGTGCTTCCAAAATGGTTTCTTAGACTATGGTGCATTAGGCACAAACTATGCACCTATCTTGCACCGAAACTAACACTGTCTCCAAATGGAGCGAAGCGAGATTCCATATGACTCACGTCGTCAAGGAGTTCCATCAGGTGCATCCAAATTGATTTCTAAGCATATGGTATATTCCATGCAAACCATGCACCTATCTTGCATCAAGATTAGCACTATCTCCAAACAAACCGAACCGAGCATCCACTTGAGGCTCTTCAGCTAGGAGCACGACCGGGTGCATCCAAAATGGTTTGTTAGAGTATGGTGTATTAGGCACAAACCATGCACCTATTTTGCACTGAAACGAACACTATCTCCAAACAAAAATAGTGAGATATTAGATAACACACATCACCTAGGAGTTCTATAGGGTGCGTCCAAATTGATTTTCAAGCATATGGTATGTTCCATGCAAACTGTGCACCTATCTTACATGAAGATTAGCACTATCTCCAAACAAATCGTACCGAGCTTTCACTTGAGCCTCTTCACCTAGGAGTACCATCGGGTGCTTCCACAATGGTTTTTGAGCCTATGGTACATTAGGCGCAAACTATACACTTATCTTGCACCGAAACTAACACTATCTCTAAATGGACCGAAGTGAGATTCCATATGACAAACGTCATCTAGGAGTTCTATCGGGTGCGTCCAAATTGATTTTCGAGCATATGGTATGTCCATGCAAACCGTGCACCTATCTTGCATCAAGATTAGCACTATCTCCAAACAGACCAAACCGAGCTTCCACTTGTGCCTCTTCAGCTAGGAGTACAATCAGGTGTGTCCAAAATGGTTTGTTAGAGTATGGTGCATTAAGCACAAACCGCGCACCTATCTTGCACCGAAACTAACACTATCTTAAAACAGACAAGACGAGATTACATATAACACATGACATCTAGGAGTTCCATCGGGTGCGTCCAAATTGATTTCCAAGCATATGGTACATTCCATGCAAACCATGCACCTATCTTGCATCAAGATTAGCAGTATCTCCAAACAGACCAAACCCAAGCTTCCACTTGAGCCTCATCACCTAGGAGTACCAACAGGTGCGTCCAAAAAGGTTTCTTAGACTATGGTGCATTAAGCGCAAACTGTGCACCTATCTTGCACCAGAACTAACACTATGTTCAAACGGATGAAAGCGAGATTCCATATGACACACATAAGCTAAGAGTTCCATCGGGTGCCTCCAAATGGATTTCTGAGCATATGGTATGTTCCATGCAAACCGCGCACCTATCTTGCATCAAGATTAGCAGTATCACCAAATAGACCAAACCAAGCTTCCACTTAAGCCTCTTCACCTAGGAGTACATATAAGTGCGTCCAAAATGGTTTCTTATTCTATGGTGTAGTAGGTGCAAACTGTGCACCTATCTTGCACCGAAACTAACACTATCTCCAAACAGACCAAAACGAGATTCCATATGACACACATCATCTAGGAGTTCCATCGGGTGCGTCCAAATTGATTTCTGAGCATATGGTACGTTCCATGCAAACCGTGCACCTATCTTGCATCAAGATTAGCACCATCACCAAATAGACCGAACCGAGCGCCCACTTAAGCCTCTTCACCTCGGACCAACATGTGCGTCCAAAATGGTTTCCTAGACTATGGTGCATTAGACACAAACTGTGCACATATCTTGCACCGAAACTAACACTATCTCCAAACAGACCAAACCGAGATTCCATATGACACACGACATCTAGGAGTTCCATCGGGTGCATCCAAATTGAGTTCTGAGCATATGGTACGTTCTATGCAAATCATGCACCTATCTTGCATCAAGATTAGCAGTATCTCCAAGCAGACCGAACCCAGCTTGCACTTGAGCCTCTTCATCTAGGAGTACCAATAGGTGCGCCCAAAATGGTTTCTTAGGCTATGGTGCATTAGGCACAAACTATGCACCTATCTTGTACCAAAACTAACATTGTCTCCAAATGGACCGAAACGAGATTCTATATGAAATACGTCATCTAGGAGTTCCATCAGGTGCGTCCAAATTGATTTTCAAGCATATGGTACGTTCCATGTAAACTGTGCACCTATTTTGCATCAAGAGTAGCACTATCTCCAAATGGACTGAACCGAGCTTTCACTTGAGCCATTTCACCTAGTAGTACCATCGGGTGCGTCCAAAATAGTTTCTTAGCCTGCGGTACATTAGGCGCAAACCGTGCACCTATCTTGCACCGATACTAACACTTTCTCCAAATGGACCAAAGCAAGATTACATATGACACACGTCATCCAGAAGTTCTATCAGATGCGTCTAAATTGATTTCTGAGCATAAGGTACGTTCCATGTAAACTATGCAACTATCTTGCATCAAGATTAGCACTATCTCCAAATAGACCGAACCGAGCTTCCACTTGAGCCTCTTCAGCGGAGAGTACCAGTAGCGTCCAAAATGGTTTCTTAGAGATTGTTGTATTAGGCACAAACCGTGCACCAATCTTGCACCAAAACTAACACTTTCTCCAAATGGACCAAAGTGAGATATCAGATGACACACATCATCTAGGAGTTATATCGGGTGTGTCCAAATTGATTTTCAAGCATATGTTTTGTTTCATGCACACCGAGCACATATCTTGCACCGAAAGTAACACTATCTCCATGTGGACCGAAGTGAGATTCCATATGACACACGTCATCTAAGAGTTCTATCGGGTGCATCCAAACTGATTTCTAAGCATATGGTACATTCCATGCAAACTGTGCACCTATCTTACATCAAGATTAGCACTATCTCCAAACAGACCAAACCGAGAATTCATTTAAGTCCCTTTACCTAGGAGTACAATTGGGTGCGTCCAAAATTGTATCTTAGCCTATGGTGTTTTAGGCACAAACTGTGCACCTATCTTGCACCGAAACTAACACTGTCAAAAAATAGACCGAAGCGAGACTCCATATGACACACGTCATCTAAGAGTTCCATCGGGTGCGTCCAAATTGATTTCCGAGAATATGGTATGTCCCGTGCAAACTATGCACCTATCTTGCATTAAGATTAGCACAATCTCGAAATAGACTAAACTGAGCTTCCACTTTAGCCTCTTCACCTAGAAGTACCAATAGGTGCGTCCAAAATGGTTTCTTAGACTATGGTGCATTTGACGCAAACTGTGCACCTATCTTGCACCGAAACTAACACTATCTCTGAACGGACCAAAGCGAGATTCCATATGACACACGTCATCTAGGAGTTCCATCGGGTGCGTCCAAATTTGATTTCTGAGCATATGGTACGTTCCATGCAAACCGTGCACCTATCTTGCATCAAGATTGGCACCATCACCTAGGAGTAACATCGGGTGTGTCCAAAATGGTTTTTTAGCCTATGGTGCATTAGGCGCAAACCGTGCACCTAACTTGCACTGAAACTTACACTCTCCAAACAGACCGAACAAGATTCCATATGATACACGTCATCTAGGAGTTCCAATGGGTGCGTCCAAATTGATTTCTGAGCATATGGTACGTTTCATGCAAATTGAGCACCTATCTTGCATTAAGATAAGCACTTTCTCGAAACAGACCAAACCGAGCTCACTTGAGCCTCTTCACCTATGAGTACCAATAGGTGCGTTCAAAATGGTTTCTTAGACTATGGTGCATTAGGTGCAAACTTTGCACCTATCTTGCACTAAAACTAATATTGTCTCCAAACTGACTGAAGCAAGATTCCATATGACACACATCATCTAGGAGTTCCATTGGTTGTGTCCAAATTGATTTCCGAGCATATGGTACGTTCCATGCAAACCATGCACCTATCTTGTATCAAGATTAGCACTATCTCCAAGCAGATCGGACCAAGCTTCCACTTGAGCCTCTTCACATTTGAGTACCAATAGATTTTCCAAAATGGTTTCTTAGACTATGGTGCTTTAGGCGCAAACTGTGCACCTATCTTGCACCAAAACTAACACTATCTTAAAACGGACCAAAGCGAGATTTCATATGACACACGTCATCTATGAGTTCCATCAGGTGCGTCCAAATTGATTTCTGAGCATATGGTACTTTCCATGCAAACTGTACACCTATCTTGAATCAAGATTAGCACTATCTCCAAATAGACCGAACCGAGCTTTCACTTGAGCCTCTTCACCTAGGAGTACCATCAGGTGTGTCCAAAATGGTTTTTTAGCCTATGGTGCATTAGGCGCAAACCGTGCACCTATCTTGCACTGAAACTAACACTCTCCAAACAGACCGAACGAGATTCCATAAGATACACGTCATCTAGGAGTTCCAACGGGTGCATCCAAATTGATTTTTGAGCATATGGTACATTTCATACATACTATGCACCCATCTTGCATTAAGATTAGCACTGTCTTGAAACAGACCAAACTGAGCTTCCATTTGAGCCTCTTCAACTAACAGTACCAACAGGTGCGTTCAAAATGGTTTCTTAGACTATGGTGCATAGGTGCAAACTGTGCACCTATCTTGCACTGAAACTAATATTGTCTCCAAACGGACTGAAGTGAGATTCCATATGACACACGTCATCTAGGAGTTCCATCGGGTGCATCCAAATTTATTTCCGAGCATATGGGACATTCCATGTAAACCATGCACCTATCTTCCATCAAGGTTAGCACTATCGCCAAACAGACCAAACCGAGCTTCCGCTTGAGCCTCTTCTCCTAGGAGTACCAATAGGTGCATCCAAAATGATTTCTTAGCCTATGGTGCATTAGGCGCAATCCGTGCATCTATATTGCACCGAAACTAACACTGTCTCCAAATAGACCGAAGGGAGATTCCATATGACACATGTCATCTAGGAGTTCCGTCGGGTGCGTCCAAATTGATTTCCAAGCATATGGTTTGTCCCATGCAAACTATTTACCTATCTTGCTTTAAGGTTAACACTGTCTCGAAACAGACCGAACCGAGCTTCCGCGCCTCTTCACCGAGGAGTACCAATAGGTGCATTCAAAATGGTTTCTTAGACTATGGTGCATTAGGCGCAAACTGTGCATCTATCGTGCACTGAAACTAATATTGTCTCCAAACAGACTGAAGTGAGATTCCATATGACACACGTCATCTAGGAGTTCCATCAGGTGCATCCAAATTGATTTCCGAGCATATGGGACATTCTACACAAACCATGCACCTATCTTGCATCAAGATTAGCACTATCTCCAAACAGACCAAACCGAGCTTTCACTTGAGCCCCTTCACCTAGGAGTACCATCGGGTGCGTCCAAAATCGTTTCTTAGAGTATGGTCCATTAGGCACAAACCGTGCAATATCTTCTTAGAGTATGGTGCATTAGGCACAAACCATACACCATCTTGCACCGAAACTAGCACTATCTTCAAACAGACCAAAGCGAGATATCAGATGACACACATCATCTAGGAGTTCTATCGGGTGCGTCCAAATTGATTTTCATGCATATGGTATGTTCCATGCAAACCGTGCACCTATCTTACATGAAGATTAGCATTATCTCCAAACAGATCGTACCGAGCTTTCAGTTGAGCCTCTTCACCTCGGAGTACCATCGGGTGCTTCCACAATGGTTTGTGAGCCTATGGTGCATTAGGCGGAAACCATGCACCTATCTTGCACCAGAACAAACACTATCTCTAAATGGACTAAAGTGAGATTTTGTACGACACACGTCATCTAGGAGTTCTATTGGGAGCATCCAAATTGATTTCTAAGCATATGGTACATTCCATGCTAATCGTGCACCTATCTTGCATCAAGATTAGCACTATCCCCAAACAGACCAAACCGAGCTTTCACTTGAGCCCCTTTACCTAGGAGTACCATCGGGTGCGTCAAAATCGTTTCTTAGCCTATGGTGCATTAGGCGCAAACCTTGCACCTATCTTGCACTGAATCTAACACTATCTCCAAACAGACCGAAGCTAGATTCCATGTGACACACATCACATTAGGCGCAAACCTTGCACCTATCTTGCACCAAAACTAATATTGTCTCTAAACAGACCGAAGCAAGATTCCATATGACACACGTCATCTAGGAGTTTCATTGGGTGTGTCCAAATTGATTTTCAAGCATATGGTACATTCCATACAAACCGTGCGCCTATCTTACATGAAGATTAGCACTATCTCCAAACAGATCGTAGCAAGCTTTCACTTGAGCCTCTTCACCTAGGAGTACCATGCACCAATCTTGCACCGAAACAAACGCTATCTCCAAACGGACCGAAGTGAGATTCCCTATAACACATGTCATCTAGGAGTTCATCGGGTGTGTCCAAATGCTTGGAAAAAAATATGGAAGCACATGATGGAACTCCTAGATGACGTGTGTCAAATGACATCTTGCTTCGGTCTGTTTGGAGACAATGTTAGTTTCGGTGCAGGATAGGTGCAAGGTTTGCACATAATGCAGCATAGGCTAAGAAACCATTTTGGACGCACCCGATGGTACTCCGAGGTAAAAGGCTCAAGTGAAAGCTCGGTTTGGTCCTTTTGGAGATAGTGCTAATCTTGATGCAAGATAGATGCACGGTGTGCATGGAACAAACCATATGCTTAGAAATTAATATGGACACACCGGATAGAACTCCTTGATGACGTGTGTCATATGAATCTCACTTTGGTGTGCTTAGAGACCCTATTAGTTTCGGTGCAAGATATGTGCACGGTTTGCGCCTAATGCACCAAAGTCTAAGAAACTATTTTTGAAGCACATGTTGGTACTCCTAGGTGAAGAGGCTCAAGTGGAGGCTCGGTTCGGTCTGTTTAGAGAAAGTGCTAATCTTGATGCAAGATAGGTGCACGATTTGCATGGAACATACCATATGCTCATAAATCAATTTGGACACACCAGATGGAACTCCTAGATGACATGTGTCATATGGAATCACACTTCGGTCCGTTTAGAGACAGTGTTAGTTTCGGTGCAAGATAACTGCACGGTTTGCACCTAATGCACCATAGGATAAGAAACCATTTTTGACGCACCAGATGGTACTCTTAGGTGAAGGGGCTCAAGTGGATGCTCGGTTTGGTCTGTTTGGAGATAGTGCTAATCTTGATGCAAGATAGATGCACGGTTTGCATGAAACATACGATATGCTCAGAAATCAATTAGGACGCACCTGATAACTCCTTGATGATGTGTGTCATATGGAATCTTGCTTCGGTTCGTTTAGAGACAGTGCTAGTTTTGGTAGAAGATATTTGTACGGTTTACGCCTAATGCACCATAGGCTAAGAAACCATTCTAGACGCACCTGATGGTACTCGTAATTGAAGAGGCTCAAGTGGAGGCTCGATTTGGTCTGTTCGGATATAGTGCTAATCTTGATGCAAGATAGTTGAATAGTTTGCATGCAACGTATCATATTTTACGAAACCAAATTGGACGCACCCAATGGAACTCCTAGATGACGTGTGTCATATGGAATCTCGCTTCGGTCTATTTGGAGATAATGTTAGTTTCGGTGCAAGATAGGTTCATAGTTTGTGCGTCATGCACAATAGTCTAAGAAACCATTTTTGACACACCTGTTTGTGTTCCTAGATGAAGAGGCTCAAGTGGAAGCTCGGTTCGGTCTGTTTGGAGATAGTGCTAAAATCGATGCAAGATAGGTGCACGGTTTGCATGGAACATACCATATGCATGGAAATCAATTTGGATGCACCCGATGGAACTCCTTGATGACGGTTTGCATGGGACATACCATATGCATGGAAACCTATTGCTAATCTTGATGCAAGATAGGTGCACGGTTCGCATGGAACATACCAAATGCTTGGAAATCAATCTGGACGCGACGTGGGTCATACGAAATATTGCTTCGCTCTATTTGGAGACAGTGTTAGTTTCGGTGCAAGATAGGTGCAAGGTTTGCACATAATGCAGCATAGGCTAAGAAACCATTTTGGACGCACCCGATGGTACTCGTTGTTGAAGAGGCTCATGTGGAGGCTCGATTTGGTCTGTTCAGAGATAGTGCTAATCTTGATGCAAGATAGTTGCACAGTTTGCATGGACGTACCATATGTTAAGAAATCTATTTGGACCCACCCAATGGAACTCCTAGGTGACGTGTGTCATATGGAATCTCGCATTGGTGTGCATAGAGATAGTATTAGTTTCGGTGCAAGATATGTGCACGGTTTGTGCCTAATGCACCAAAGTCTAAGAAACCATTTTGGAAGCACCTGTTGGTACTCTTAGGTGTAGAGGCTCAAGTGGAGGCTCGGTTCGGTCTGTTTAGAGATAGTGCTAGTCTTGATGCAATATAGGTGCACAATTTGCATGGAACATACCATATGCTTGGAAATCAATTTGGATGCACTCGATGGAACTCCTTGATGACATGTGTCATTTGGAATCTCGCTTCGGTCCATTTGGAGACATTGTTAGTTTCGGTGCAAGATAGGTGCAAGGTTTGCACATAATGCAGCATAGGCTAAGAAACCATTTTGGACACACCCGATGGTACACCTAGGTAAAAGGCTCAAGTGAAAGTTCGATTTGGTCTATTTGGAGATAGTGCTAATCTTGATGCAAGGTAGATGCACGGTCTGCATGGAACGTACCATATGCTTAGAAATTAATTTGGACACACCTGATAAAACTCCTTGATGACGTGTGTCATATGGAATCTCGCTTTGGTGTGCTTAGGATTAGTATTAGTTTCGGTGCAAGATATGTGCCATAAGGAATCTTGCTTCGGTTCGTTTAGAGACAGTGTTAGTTTTGGTAGAAGATATGTGCACGGTTTTTGCCTAATGCACCATAGGCTAAGAAACCATTTTAGACGCACCCGACCGATGGTACTCATAGTTGAAGAGGCTCAAGTGGAGGCTCGATTTGGTCTGTTCCGATATAGTGGTAATCTTGATGCAAGATAGTTGCACAGTTTGCATGCAACGTACCATATTTTAAGAAATCAATTTGGACGCACCCAATGGAACTCCTAGATGACGTGTGTCATATGGAATCTCGCTTCGGTCTGTTTGGAGACAATGTTAGTTTCGGTGCAAGATAGGTGCATAGTTTGCGCCTAATGCACCATAGTCTAAGAAACCATTTTGGACGCACTTGTTGGTACTCCTAGGTGAAGGGGCTCAAGTGGATGCTCGGTTCGATTTGTTTGGAGATAGTGCTAATCTTGAGGCAAGATAGGTGCACGGTTTGCATGGAACATACCATATGCTTGGAAATCAATTTAGATGCACCCGATGGAACTCCTTGATGACATGTGTCATATGGAATCTCAGTTTGGTTTGTTTAGAAATAGTGTTAGTTTCGGTGCAAGATATGTGCATGGTTTGCGCCTAATGCACCATAGTCTAAGAAACCATTTTGGAAGCACCTGTTGGTACTTCTGTGAAGAGGCTCAACTGGAAGCTCAGTTTGATCTGTTTGGAGATAGTGCTAATCTTGATGCAAGATAGGTGCATGATTTGTAAGGAACATACCATATGCTTAGAAATCAATTTGGATGCACCCAATGGAAATCCTAGATGACGTGTGTCATATGGAATCTTGCTTCGGTCTGTTTGTAGACATTGTAAGTTTTAGTGCAAGATAGGTGCACAGTTTAAGTTTTAGTGCAAGATAGGTGCACAGTTTGCGCCTAATGCACTATAGTCTAAGAAACCATCTTTGATGCACTATTTGGTACTCTTGGGTGAAGAGGCTCAAGCGGAAGCTTGGTTCGGTCAGTTTGGAGATAGTGCTAATCCTTATGCAAGGTAGGTGCATGGTTTGCATGGAACATACCATATTCTTGGAAATCAATTTGGATGCACCCGATGGAACTCCTTGACGACGTGTGTCATATGGAATCTCGCTTCAGTCCATTTGGAGACATTGTTAGTTTCGGTGCAAGATATGTGCACAGTTTGCACCTAATGCCACCATAGTCTAAGAAACCAATTTGGACGCACTTGTTGGTACTCCTAGGTGAAGGGCTCAAGTGGATGCTCGGTTCGGTCTGTTTGGAGGTAGTGCTAATCTTGATGGAAGATAGGTGCACGGTTTGCATGGAACATACCATATGCTTGGAAATCTATTTGGATGCACCCGATGGAACTTCTTGATGACGTGTATCATATGGAATCTTGCTTTGGTCTGTTTAGAAATAGTGTTAGTTTTGGTGCAAGATATGTGCATGGTTTGTGCCTAATGCACCATAGTATAAGAAACCATTTTGGAAGCACCTGTTGGTACTTCGGTGAAGAGGCTCAAGTGGAAGTTCGGTTTGATCTGTTTGGAGATAGTGCTAATCTTGATGCAAGATAGGTGCATGATTTGCAAGGAACATACCATATGCTTAGAAATCAATTTGAACGCACCCAATGGAACTCCAAGATGATGTGTGTTATATGGAATCTTGCTTCGGTCCGTTTGTAGACATTATAAGTTTTAGTGCAAGATAGGTGCACAGTTTGCGCCTAATGCACTATAGTCTAAGAAACCATCTTTGATGCACTATTTGGTACTCTTGGGTGAAGAGGCTCAAGCGGAAGCTTGGTTCGGTCAGTTTGGAGATAGTGCTAATCCTTATGCAAGGTAGGTGCATGGTTTGCATGGAACATACCATATTCTTGGAAATCAATTTGGATGCACCCGATGGAACTCCTTGACGACGTGTGTCATATGGAATCTCGCTTCGGTCCATTTGGAGATTCTGTTAGTTTCGGTGCAAGATAGGTGTACAGTTTGCACCTAATGCACCATAGTCTAAGAAACCATTTTTGACGCACTTGTTGGTACTCCAAGGTGAAGGGGCTCAAGTGGATGCTCGGTTCGGTCTGTTTGGAGATAGTGCTAATCTTGATGCAAGATAGGTACACGGTGTGCATGGAATATACCAAATGCTTGGAAATCAATCTGGACGCACATGTGGGAACTCCTAGATGACGTGTGTCATACAAAATCTTTCTTTGGTCTCTTTGGAGACAGTGTTAGTTTCGGTGCAAGATAGGTGCAAGGTTTGCACATAATGCAGCATAGACTAAGAAACCATTTTGGACGCACCCGATGGTACTCCTAGGTAAAAGGCTCAAGTGAAAGCTCAATTTGGTCTATTTGGAGATAGTGCTAATCTTGATGCAAGATAGATGCACGGTCTGCATGGAACGTATCATATGCATGGAAATTAATTTGGACACACCCGATAGAACTCCTTGATGAAGTGTGTCATATGGAATCTCTCTTTGGTGTGCTTAGAGATAGTATTAGTTCCGGTGCAAGATATGTGCACGGTTTGCGCCTAATGCACCAAAGTCTAAGAAACCATTTTGGAAGCTCCTGTTGGTACTCCTAGGTGCAGAGGCTCAAGTGGAGGCTCGGTTCGGTCTGTTTAGAGATAGTGCTAATCTTGATGCAAGATAGGTGCACGATATCCATGGAACATACCATATGCTTGGAAATCAATTTGGATGTACCGGATGGAACTCGTTGATGACGTGTGTCATTTGGAATCTTGCTTCGGTCCATTTGGAGACATTGTTAGTTTCGGTGCAAGATAGGTGCACAGTTTGCACCTAATGCACCGTAGTCTAAGAAACGATTTTGGACACACTTGTTGGTACTCCTAGCTGAAGGGGCTCAGGTGGATGCTCGGTTCGGTCTCTTTGGAGATAGTCCTAATCTTGATGCAAGATAGATGCATGGTTTGCATGGAACATACGACATGCTTAGAAATCAATTAGGATATAACTCTTGATGATTTGTGTCTGATGGAATCTTGCTTCGGTTCGTTTAGAGACAGTTTACGCCTGATGCACCATAGGCTAAGAAACCATTTTAGACGCACCCGATGGTACTCGTAGTTGAAGAGGCTCAAGTGGAGGCTTGATTTGGTCTGTTCGGATATAGTGCTTATCTTGATGCAAGATAGTTGCATAGTTTGCATGCAATGTACCATATGTTAAGAAATCAATTTGGACGCACCCAATGGAACTCATAGACGATGTGTGTCATATGGAATCTCGCTTCGGTCTGTTTGGAGCAATGTTAGTTTCGGTGCAAGATAGGTGCAGAGTTTGTGCCTAATGCACCATAGTCTAAGAAACCATTTTTCACCCACCTATTTGTACTCCTAGATGAAGAGGCTCAAGTGGAAGCTCGGTTCGGTCTGTTTGGAGATAGTGCTAATCTTGATGCAAGATAGGTGCACGTTTGCATGGAACATACCATATGCTTGGAAATCAATTTGGATGCACCCGATGGAACTCCTTGATGACGTGTGTCATATGGAATCTCACTTTGGTCTGTTTAGAAACAGTGTTAGTTTCGGTGCAAGATATGTGCATGGCTTGCGCCTAATGCACCATAGTCTAAGAAACCATTTTGGAAGCACCTATTGGTACTTCGGTGAAGAGGCTCAAGTGGAAGCTCGGTTTGATATGTTTGGATATAGTGCTAATCTGGATGCAAGATAGGTGCATGATTTGCAAGGAACATACCATATACTTAGAAATCAATTTAGACCCACCCAATGGAATTCCTAGTTGACGTGTGTCATATGGAATCTTGCTTTGGTCCGTTTGCAGACATTGTAAGTTTTAGTGCAAGATAGGTGCATAGTTTGCGCCTAATGCACCATTGTCTAAGAAACCATTTTGGACGCACAAGTTGGTACTCTTGGGTGAAGAGGCTCAAGTGGAAGCTTGGTTCGGTCAGTTTGGAGATAGTGCTAATCCTTATGCAAGGTAGGAGCATGGTTTGCATGGAACATACCATATGCTTAGAAATCAATTTGGATGCACCCGCTGGAACTCCTTGATGACGTGTGTCATATGGAATCTCGCTTCAGTCCATTTGGAGACATTGTTAGTTTCGGTGCAAGATAGGTGCAAGGTTTGCATGTAATGCAGCATAGGCTAAGAAACCATTTTGGACGCACCCGATGGTACTCCTTGGTAAAAGGCTCAAGTGAAAGCTCAGTTTGGTTTATTTAGAGATAGTGCTAATCTTGATGCAAGATAGATGCACGGTCTGCATGGAACGTACCATATGCTTAGAAATTAATTTGGACACACCCGATAGAACTCCTTGATGACGTGTGTCATTTGGAATCTCGCTTTGGTGTGCTTAGAGATAGTATTAGTTTTGGTGCAAGATATGTGCAAGGTTTGCGCCTAATGCACCAAAGTCTAAGAAACCATTTTGGAAGCACCTGTTGGTACTCTTAGGTGAAGAGGCTCAAGTGGAGGCTCGGTTCGGTCTGTTTAGAGATAGTGCTAATCTTGATGCAAGATAGGTGCACCATATGCTCAGAAATCAATTTGGATGCACCAGATGGAACTCCTAGATGACATGTGTCGTATGGAATCTCACTTCGGTCTGTTTAGGGACCGTGTTAGTTTCGGTGCAAGATAGGTGCACGATTTGCACCTATTGTACCACAGAATAAGAAACCATTTTGGACGCACCCGATGGTACTCCTAGGTCAAGGGGCTCAAGTCAAAGCTCGATTTGGTCTCTTTAGAGATAGTGCTAATCTTGATGCAAGATAGATGCACGGTTTGCATGGAACATATGATATGCTCAGAAACTAATTAGGACGCAGCTGATATAACTCCATGATGATTTGTGTCATATGGAATCTTGCTTCGGTTGGTTTAGAGACAATGTTAGTTTTGGTAGAAGATATGTGCACGGTTTACGCCTAATGCACCATAGGCTAAGAAACCATTTTAGATGCACCCGATGGTACTCGTAGTTGAAGAGGCACAAGTGGAGGCTCGATTTGGTATGTTCGGATATAGTGCTAATCTTGATGCAAGATAGTTGCACAGTTTGCATGCAACGTACCATATGTTAAGAAATCAATTTGGACGCACCCAATGGAATTCCTAGACGACGTGTGTCATTTGGAATCTCGCTTCGGTCTGTTTGGAGACAATGTTAGTTTCGGTGCAAGATAGGTGCATAGTTTGTGCCTAATGCACCATAGTCTAAGAAACCATTTTTGACCCACCTATTTGTACTCCAAGATGAAGAGGCTCAAGTGGAAGCTCGGTTCGGTCTGTTTGGAGATAGTGCTAATCTTGATGCAAGATAGGTGCACGTTTGCATGGAACATACCATATGCTTGGAAATCAATTTGGATGCACCCGATGGAACTCCTTGATGACGTATGTCATATGGAATCTCACTTTGGTCTGTTTAGAAACAGTGTCAGTTTCGGTGCAAGATATGTGCATGGTTTGCGCCTAATGCACCATAGTCTAAGAAACCATTTTCGACGCACCCGATGGTACTCCTTGGTAAAAGGCTCAAGTGAAAGCTCCTTTTGGTCTATTTGGAGATATTGCTACTGCAAGAAAGATGCACGGTCTGCTTGGAACGTACCATATGCTTAGAAATTAATGTGACACACCCGATATAACTCCTTGATGATGTGTGTCATATGGAATCTTGCTTTGGTGTGCTTAGAGCTTCAAAAACCCATCAATCTTGGCTAT